>NC_142951.1:20484945-20532445 GCF_046866305.1 Octopus bimaculoides | reverse complement strand
ACGCACACACACAAAATAAAACCTTACCAGACTGAAAAAAAAATTTAAATATAAAGTTATAAATATGAAAATAATCAAAATATGCAAAAAATTATATTTGAATTCTTGAAAATGGATTTTAGTGACAAATTATGTAAAAGGAAGCAAAAATGTAATTTAATTAGTTACTGGTAATTAAAGAAATATATAAATTGAAAATTAATTCACACATGCATGGATGTACATACAAATTCAAAATGAAAATTAATAATCAATAAAAAAAATAATAAATGAATAAATGAAAATAAATGAATTTTTCTACATTTTTCTTTGTTTTTGTTCGGTTTTAGATTTTCCTCTACTCACACCACTCCCCATCTTTTGGATTTTAAAGGGTCCCTAACATAGGTACAAGGTCCATAATGCCAATAGGAAAGTGGTGGAGAGGGTTTAATTATTTTCATTGATTGGTTGATTTTATGAAAACTCACACACACCCCATTTTTCACAATGGGTGAAAGATGAAGAAAATAAACACTGTGGTTAAATTATTAATGCTGATCCCTTCCATAATGTTTGATATGCCCCTATATAATAAACATTACATATCCCTTCATTAAACAACAATACTAATATCACCATATACAAATATCACATATGTGGTAACAAAGTGGTTTCATATAATAACAGTTATATCACTTGCATATTCAAGTTAATACTATCCATGTAAACATTAATATCGTCCACATATAAACATCAATATCAGTAGCATATTAACATTAATATCATTTACATATTAACATTAATATTATTCATGTATTAAATGTTAATATTACCCACAGATTAACATTAGTATCATGTACATATTAAATATCACCATGTTAATATTACTATTATATTAATGTTAATAGCACCCACATTAACTGTTAATATTACCCACATATAAACAATATCACACCCAGATAAACATAACTATCAGCTCCATATTAAAATTAATATTACCTACATGTGAACATTAACATCACTCATATATTTACATTAATATTATCTGCATATAAACATTAGCATCAGACATATTAAAACTGATATAACATACATAAAAATGTTAATATCCCCTACATATAAACATTAATAATAATCACATATAAACATTCACATCACCCATATATTAATATCATTCATACACCACCCCAAAAAAAGTAGCACCATCCACATATAAATGCTAGTATCATTCCCATATCACATATATAACAATATATCACCCTATATAACAACATTAATATCTACAACTTGAAAGACAACACTCATACAATAATCATTAATGCTATCCATATGAACATTCCTCTGTATAACTGGAATATCCAAGATCACTTACATAAACAGTGTGTGTGTGTATGTGTGTGTATTAGGTATAGCTGGCATTACTTTCATTTTAATTAACATAAAAACAAACAGAAAGCAGAGTATATATTTAATTATTATTCATGAAAATATATACTATAATTATTAACAGAGAAAAACAAAAGAAAACAAGGAAAAACAAAACAAAAAAAAACAAAACAATAAACAGGTAAATACCTACAGTTGCTTCATTTACCCAAAACTAAACGATATGTTAGTACTATTCAGGCAGTCGTTATTATTATTATTATTATTATTATTATTATTATTATTATTATTATTGTTGTTGTTGTTGTTGTTATTTGTTTACTTGCAATTGTTTTTCTAAATGGGTTTTAATAACAAGCTTCATTGGAGAGATGGGTTGGGTGTTTTATTATTTTTTTATTTTGCTTTCAGTAGCAGCAGCTAGGATATTCTAGAACAAACCAAAAATGTTTCTTTGCAGAAACATCCAAAGAAACAATCCCATGCACAGATTTTGCACTAGTTTTTGCACTCTTTGGGTCAAATTTTGTTTAGTAAGAAAAAAAAAAAAAAAGATGTCATGAAGGGCTGGGGGAGATAGGTTATAGAACAAGCTAGAAAATGATAGAAGAAGCAGAAAGACTTAAAATATAATAGCAAATATATAATTAAAATATTAAAATTACTTTGTAAAAAACTCCCAAAAACTAACCCTCTTGCAGCCCCAACCATCACCTTATATATGGTTCCAAATATTTTCCTCATTTCCTTCCTTCATATTCTTCACATTGTTCTTTTATTGTTGGTGATGCTCTTCAAATTATTGTTTCATTCTTGTTAGTGGTGCAAGGCCACTTCTCACTACCATTCCCCAAGACATATTACTACAAGGAATTGTTTCCTGTTTTCAACCATTGCATTCTGGGTTGTTTGCACAGTTTTACATTTGGATGCTTTCTCCATTTCATACAGAAATACTGTCATCCTTTGAAATTGATTATTAACTCTTTACCATCATCTTCGTCGTCACCCTCATCTTCTCCATCCTTTGATATTATGACTATTGTTGTCAATATTGTTATTATTAATTAAGGTGAAAGCTGGCAGATTCATTAGCATATCAGACAAAAATGCTTAGCAGCACGTCTTCCAGCTTTACATTCTGAGTTAAAAAGTCTACCAAGATCCAAGATCGACTTTACCTTTCATCCTTTCACAGTCAATAAAATAAGTACCAACTGAACACTGGGCTGTCAATATAATCAACTTACCACTTCCCCTGAAATTGCTGACCTTGTGCCAAAATTTGAAACCATTATTATTATTATTTATAATGATTATTATTATTATTACTATTATTATTATTATTTGCTTGTACAATGCAACTTTATAGCATATCCATGTTCATGAACTAGCTCAGTATACTAAATAACTAGAAAGAAGGTAAACATACAAAATTACCAGCTGAATACCAAGACAAACTAAAAGCCTACAACCCTCATACCACTAGAACTGGATGCAAGATGGTAATGCGTCCACTAGCTGTGGCAAATAGATTGTTCTAGAGACATCTAAAGATCAGCTACCAAGTAGTACATGAAGAAAGCCTATCAGACAAACGCACGGATGATTATCTAAAGTAGCCAATTCGCAGATGATGGCAATGAAATGCAAGAGCAAGGGTGGGGGTGTGCTGGGGAATGGACAGCGGTGGTGGTGGTGGTGTGGCTGATGCAAAAAATGGATTTGTTGTTAATTGTGTAAAACGGAAGGGGTATAGGCGGAGGGAGGTAAAAATTAGGGAGGATAAACCAGGGTCGTAGCATGAGTGTGTGTCTGAAAATGTATGTATAAACATATATACATGTGTGTGTGTGTGTGTGTGTGTGTGTCTATATGTACATATATATGTGCATGTGTAGATATATGTGTGTATATGTAATATATGTGTGTATATGTAGTATATGTGCGTGTGTGTATAAATATATGTATATATGCATGTATATGTTTGTATGTATGTGTGTATGTGTGTGTAAATGTATATATCTGTGTGCATGCATATGTTTAAATTTATGCTTTTCGAAAGTGGCAGAGGAGATGATCAGGTGAGGGTGGGGGTGGGGGGACTGTAGGGAAAGGTGTACTAAGTTACCCAACCTGTGTGACATCATCTGCACGCCAGCGTTGCTGCTGGACCCTGAACTGCTGCTGCCGGTGACGACGGTGGTGTTGGCGGAAGACTTAAACTCCTGTGGGTCATCATAGAGGGCATCCTCATAGAAGTTGCCTGGTCCCGTAGGGGGCACAGGGAATGGCGGTGTGATCGGTTCTCCATAGGCCTTAGTGAGTGGTGGTAGAGTAACATTGAGTGGGGGTAACGCACCCACAGACGCACTGTATAGTAACAAAGCAACAGAGGCTGCATTATATATTATAACAGAATGGATGGAGATGGGAGGAACGAGGAGAGCTTTAAAATAAATTTAAAATAAAAGGGAAAAGAAGAGCAAAAAATAAATAAAAATTCAAATTAAATAAATACACCACAGTTACTCGTGTACGAGTCGCACTTGTGTACGAGTCACACTTGTGCATGAGTTGCACTTGTGCATGAGCCACATTTGTGTATAACTCGCACCCCTAATTTAGTGATATAAAAAAATTTTTTCCCATCATTTCAGACTTGATATCAGCTTTGCCCCATGTATAAGTTGCAAACCCTAATTTTGTGTTAAATCTAGGTACAAAATTTTTTTCCCTTCATTTTCAAAATTTGCCCTGCGTATTAAGTCACATCCCAGATTTTTCAGGTAAAATCAAGTTAAACATAGTGCGACTTATACATGAGTAAATATGGTATATATTAATTTTTTTTTATTTTTTAATCAGCAGAAAGTACAAAAAAATTCAAGGACTGAGAATTTCATACATGGGACTTATCCGATTGGTTTCAAACCAATTTCTTAAGTGCCACATATGAAGCTCTTGGCCCTTGAATTATAATTTCTGTGGATTAAAAATTAAAAAATATATATATACTCAATGTTCTGAGTTCTATTTTTCCTGTCTGTAATTATGAAACCTACATTAAAAAATATTTATATGTACATATTATATAAAGGGATTGATTGTCCAGAAATAAAGGAAAAAAAAAAATAATAATAATAAACAGCACTACTAATGGAATGATCTAAGAGACCAGGCCAGGCAATACATATATCTTTGGAACTGAATGTGTGATATATGACAGCCAGATGGTATTTTGAATGCTCTGGATATGGATGAGTAAATGAATAGACCTATCATGGATGTTGGTTCAATAACGAATACAACTGTTTCTTTTTAATGAGCTAATATGTGAAGATAACATTTTAACACATCTGATGATTGGCAGCTTTAATTATGACTTATACATAAACGTCTCTTCTCAGTTAAATGCTATGCAGAATCATGATAATTGGTACTGTGTATAGACATGTGTCTCTTCAGATATCTATTTCATGATGAACAAATGTTTGTTCCTTCAGGTGGCAGTGATCTATTGTTAACTTGCTTTGTTTCATGCAAACTTGAGGGTGGAACAAAGAGTAACCTTAGAAAAACAAAGTCAGCAATAAGCTGAACATGTGAACGGATTATAAGATCTACAAGGTTTCTTTTTTTTTTTCTAGCTTTTCACAAGAATAATATAATATAACCTTTCCACCTCATTATTATTGGTCTAATAATTTTTTTAACTTAAACATGAAGATGAACGAGAAATGAACAGAAGTATTAAATGTATTATTTATCTCTATATGTACAATGTTTATTATAAGTGTTTGTATACCAATGTATAAACATGTGGCATGTGTGTGTGCGTGTATACATGTGTGTGTGTGTGTGTGTGTGTGTAAAAACAAAAGTATTAACAATAACTATGACAGAATTAAAGAATCAGAATGATTGAAATAATTCTTTAAAACTGGAATTTGCTTCTTATATATATATATATGCATGCTTACATAACCATCCATACATACATACATATACACATTGCATATAATATACATTCCATATATATTACATAAATGTGTGGGCATAATGGATATTATATGCAATATGTGTGTATTGGATGGTTGGCTACATAAAAACACATACATACAATATCATTTTCATATCTATTTTTCATGCTAGCATTGACTGAATGGGCATGAAATGTGTGTTTGTGTGTGTGTGTGTGTGTACAAGCATTTTTGTGTTTCCAGCTTCTTCAAACAGATACATCCTGTTTAAATATATATTATTACCATTCCAGTTTGTCAGGAATGTCAAAACACCAACTCTTGTAGCTCATTTCTACAGAAATTTCATTCACTCTAAACACCACTACAATGAGAGAGAGAGAGAGAGAGAGAGAGAGAGAGAGAGAGAATAAAAGAGAGGAACATAGAGAGAGAGAGAGAAGAGATTGGTAGTGATGATGATTAGTGTTACAGTTGCATGACATCAAACCATCTTTCTTCCCCCTCCTCCCTCACTGTCTCTTTCTATTTTTCTTTTTTTGTCTGTCTATCTTTCTAGACAAATGGAATAAAGAGGGATAGAAAATGACACACACACACACACACACACACACACATATGGGAGGAGACAGAGATAGATAGAAAGGAAAGTGATGAATGACAGAGTTTGGAAACTGGCTCAAAGCAGACAACAATCATATTCTATTGCACTGTTCTTTTGCATTAAGTGGATGCAGATTTTCCCCTCAATACTTAAATCATAGAATGTTGGAACAAATCGCAGCAACATTAAATAACATAAGGACATCTATCAAAACAATACTGGTGTCTCAGTTCCTAATAATGTATATTTTGAGGGATTCCTCGGGCCAGTTATCCATCCATTTTACCTGATCCATTTATATATGTATAGGTATGGTTGACCAAACACATACAAAGACATACTTCATTGAAAACAACTTCTGAATGATCTTAGAAACTTCATGGTGGATTTAATTCTGGTTGGAGCACAGCATGAATTTCACCTCAAGAAACTCCTCTCATTTACACTTCAATTAATTCTTTGTCTATTTTTGTTACTACTCAAAAATCTTTGTCTTCACTTAGAGAACTATTTAAAAAGGCTTACAATGGTGTCTGCTTAGAGGTACAGACAGCAGAGATAGTTTAAAATATTAGCTTCCAATTTACATTGATAGGTGTATCAGTCAGTGTGAATATGTATGGGAGGAGACATAGATAGAAAGATGTGTGTGTAAAATCTTCATATTAATGGCTAGTGCTACTGAGGCACAATACTTGAGCATCACCAGACACTGCTTGGGGTTGTAGTATGCCTTAGTGAAGGCTCATGACCAACTGGTTATGGTGTATGTGGGTATGTCTCAGTGTGCATATGAAGTATGTTGTATATCTAAGTGCATGTGTATCAAAGAGTGTGCCTGTATAAATGTGCCAATGTGTATGTTTTAAAGAGTATACATGTGTAAGTGCATATACATGGATGTGTTCATGTCTGTTCTTAAAGAGTATCTGTGAAACAAAACTTCAGGCACAAGTTTACATAACACATACACACATGCATGCATTGTAAACCTATTTACCACACACACACACACACACACACACACACACACACTATATACACAAATCTCACACATTACATTTTTACTAAATATTCTTGTTCTTTTTTACAAAATATTTATACCCAGTGTGTATGCATAGACCCAGTGTATATACATAGATATACATACAAGTGTATCTATGTATGTATCTATCCATCCATTTTGATATACATTTTATTTCCTATCTCTGCACTGTATATTTTCTTAAACACAGCTAGTTAACAAGTGTTAACTAATTAACAAGTTAACCATTAGTACTCTGAAAATTTGGATATCTTCCTCGGTCAGTAGAGCAGTCATTTGGTTGTTCATTGGTTCACTGGTACTGGAATTATCACAGATTGAAAATATAACCTTGAAGTTCTTATTGCTTTGCTATGTTAGATTCTTAACCTACTGCAAACTGAGAAATTTATCTAAGTTTTTCACAAAAACAAAACTAATACTTTTACTCCTAATAATAATTATTATGATTATTATTAAAATGATAAATAAACTTGTTACTATGACATACAATGGCTAGCCATAACTATCTTAGTAAATACATTAATGAAACAGTGCTGCCAAAATATACAGATTCCTTTTGGGTTTCATAATGTATAAAGAAAGATAACATAGAATAATAATATGAGTCGATTATCTCTCTCTCTCTCCCTCCCTCCCTCCCTCCAGTCAATCAAACAAAGTTTGCGAAAACATTCCTTGCAATATTTATGTTGCTGTTTTACTAGCATTATGTGTATCTGTGTGCATGTATATATTTTTCTGTGTATGTAAGATTGTATATATAATCATTATTATCATCATTTTATCTCTGTTTTTCCATGCTGGCATGGGTTGGAATTGTCTTGCCACGTGTCATGTTACTTGTAATATCCGACACACACACACACACACACACACACACACACACACACACACACACACACAGCATCAATCTTTGATATAGTGTATGGCATGTGTTTTAAATAGGAGTTGAACAGTTGGGTAGTGTTCCTGTAACCAACCACTTTACACACACTGTCCAAAAGAGAGCCCTAAGAAGACATGTGACAAGGTGGTGAAAAGGGATCTCAAAAAGCTGACCCACATAAAATGACAAAGGACTGTAACAAGTAGTAATATGTGGTGCTATAGAAGACCAGCCATCAGTGCAAACCTGCCAAAATGGTGACTGTGATGGCACATCTCGTATTCAATGTATTATTGTTGTCTGTTTAAAGAGGAATGGTAACTGATCTGTTAGTATTCATTCCTGCCACCACCATCCTTTATAACAATCTTGCTTCCACCTACTATTATCTCTCTATTATTCTTCCTCACTTCTATTACAATACTTGGGTAACAAGGGCATCAAATCTGTTCATATCTAGTACATCCTACTACCACCCATATTCAGCTCTAATCATCACTTTCTCGTCCATACCTCTCTTCTTTGGCATTTACCACTTTCAATTACCATTGCCCATCTCTATCATTATCCATCACACATGCTCTTTTACCATCTCCCATTTTAATTGTTACCCCATCATGCTACCCATGTTATGAGTTCCTCACCAGTAACTAAAATATTGCTCACACTGTCTCTTTTCCATTTCTTCTTCTCCCTACCATCCTCTTCCTACAACACAGTTTTCTTTCTCACCACTCATTCTCCTTTCAGTCTTGCCCACCATTCTCTCTTCCTGTCATATTTGCTCTGAAAGAACTGGGACAACATAGACAGGACTTCCTAATCTTGCACAGAAGAAGGCAGCCTCTCTAGTGCTGGTGTCACAATAAGACACATCCAATACATTCTGTAAAGTGGTTGGTGCAAGGAAAGGCATCCAGCTTTGAAGCCATACCAAGACATAGCCCACCAATCCAGCCAGAAGAGCAGTAACTCCAAACAGGCATTGACATAGACCACAATGATCTATCAAACCCATACCAGAATGAAGAGCTGATGTAAAATGATGATAACACACACACACACACACACACACACGCACATACATATTACATTAAGAACAGTATCCAGTTGTAGAAATCATGCCAAAACAAGTACTGGAACATGACACAATCTTCTGACTGAAAGGATCCGGTCAAAGTGTCCCACCAATGCCAGCATGGAAGATAGACGTCAAATGATAATGATAATGATAGTGTGTGTGTGTGTGTGTGTGTGTGTGTGTGTGTGTGCGTGCGTGTGCGTGCGTGAAATAAATTGTTATATGCACTGGGAACAGTGAACTTCTTGCTTTGTTATCAGTTAGCAGTATCAGTATGGATCTGCAAAGAAAATGCTCACTGAAATTATAACAAGACCATTGGCTTTTGTTAGATTCATTAGTCTGAGTGTGCTTCTGGCTGACAAGACACAACAATGTTGAAACACCAGCTGTACCAGAATCCTTTATGCAAATGAAGCGAGTGTATTATAAACACATATTTTTCATAAAAGTGAAGCGTTTTCCACTGACAAAATACAACAATGATTAGCCTATTCATGTTTGAATCTGCCAGAACTTATTAAGAATAAATGAGAGAGAGAAAGAGAGAGAAATAATCATTGTCACCATTGTTTCAATATAGTGATTGCTCTCTGATGATGATGCTTAGCAAACATTTACTAACACTATACATATGATGTGTTCTGGAAAGAGACACTTAATTCCACTGTATAAGTTCATAAAATACATTAGTTTAAAAGCCAAGCAATATTCAATAATGGAAAGCAACAATAAATATAGCAAAAATTTAACAAAAACTAAACTAAAAAATGCATTATCATACATTGATGTATTCAGATTATGTCCTCATCTGGCAAAATATTGTCCCCAACAATGTTTCAGCTGTTGTTCCACTTCTATCTTCTTCAGATATCTATAGATTGAACCCTTTTAATACCATACCAACTCATATGAGGCCACTCTGGATCTCTGATAAAAACTTCCTGTATTAAAGATATCCAAATTAAAACCTTCTAGCAAAATACTTTATCGTTAATATTGTATCTGGAACTTAAATTAACAAAGTTATTTCACTAAATTCTTAATTATTCTCAAAATTAACAGAAACAAACGTAGTTTATTTCAACAGAAATATGGTAACAAAAGG
The DNA here is from genome assembly GCF_046866305.1 of Octopus bimaculoides. Classification (NCBI taxonomy): domain Eukaryota; kingdom Metazoa; phylum Mollusca; class Cephalopoda; order Octopoda; family Octopodidae; genus Octopus; species Octopus bimaculoides. The sequence goes on along the minus strand of NC_142951.1, from coordinate 20,522,367 downwards.
GTTAACTCTTCTGGTACCAATCCATCTGAAAACTACCCCTAATTCTATGAAACAAATTTCCTATTTTAAAAAGATCAACATTAAGACCTTCCATCAAAATTTCATGTTAATTTATGTTCTAAATACCAGCTTCATAGCAACAGAGTTATTTTGATAAATTCTTCATTATTTTCCAAATTAGTTGAAACAAAGGTTTCAACAGAAATATGGTAACACAATGACTAATTAAGGATTTGGTTTGAAATTCTTGGAATGTTACTGAATATGGCACCTGATGAAAGCTGGAGAATACAATAGCTGAAATGTTGCCACCATAACAAAAAACAAAAAACAAAGATGAGGACAAGGAAGCCAGTTTGAATAGATCAATGTATAATAATGATCATTTCTTATCTCAGAAATAAATTAAATCTATTGAATCTACAGACAAAAATTAAAAGGAGGATGCAATGAAACGAACAGTTTGTTATATAACAGAACTGAAATGTAGAAATTTTTTAAAACATATGAACTCAAAGATGGTTATGTGGTTAAAATGCTTGCTTCTCAACCATGAGGTGTTGTGTTCAATCCCTCTGTGAGGCACCCGGGCAAGTATTTTCTTCCTTTGTATCAACCTGTGCCTTTTGATTGAAAAGTATATTGTGTGTGTATATGTATCTATGGATGTGTGTGAGTATGAATGTATGTGTATACATATGATTGTGTGTGTGTGTGTGTGCATATGGATGTGGACTGTTGTGTGAAGAAGTGTTGATCTCTACCAGTGAAAGGAAGCTGTGCAAGAGGGAGATCCACAAAGACAGGGGATGAGGTGGTGAAGCATGATCTTCAAATGTTTGGCCTCACGTAGGTAATGACTAGTGACTGATATTTTTGGCAATATGCTGTGCTTGAGAAGACACATCAAGCCAAGCGAAATCATAGCTGTGGTCATTGTTGGTGTCACGTAACTGACACCCATATCAGTGGGGCGTAAAAATCACCTTTGAAGTGTTGGGCCTCATGGTGGCAATGTGGGCGATGCTGGTGTTGCATAACTAGTACCAGTGGCACGTAAAAAGCACCTTTTGAACACTGGGCCTCATAGAGGCAATGACAAGTGACATGCTTGAGAAGAAGATCCATCAAGCCAAGTGAAATCGTAGTTGTGACAGATATTGGTGCCATGCAAACTGACACCCGTGCCGGTGGCACGTAAAAGCACCTATTACACTCTTGGAGTGGTTGGCATTAGGAAGGGTATCCAGCCATAGAAACCATGCCAAATCAAACTAGAGTCTGGTCACAGGGCTGGTAAGCTGAGGCAGCCCCTCAGCTTACCAGCCCTGGTCAAACCATCCAACCCATGCCAGCATGAGCAATGGACACTAAATGATGATGATGGTGATATGTGTGTATGTGTACATATATGTGTATTTATATACATACATATATGTATATGCACATATATATACATAATGATGTGTGTGTGTGTGTGTGTGTTTAAACCACAAACATCAGCAAGAAAAATTCAAAAACTAATACTTTGAATACCATGTAGTATTTTGTTCTGCCCAAGTTGTACAGACACTCCTTTCTCAATCTCGACACTGAATATACAATAGACCCATAACTAATGATCCCTACAGTTCACACAGATACATGATATTAAATGCATACACAAGGACTCTTTTTTTATTAAGGGATGAACACCACAACATCACTACTACATATTTTTATAAGGAACTAAAATTGAAAGCAAACCCAACTAATACCCATATTTTACTCAAGCCAACACAAAAACCTCAGCATCAATGCCTCACTAATCCCTTTTTCTTTTATTGACATTTTTCAAAACTCCTTGACCTACTGGAGCATTTTGGATGTGACAGCTAGAGGGGAGGGACCTGCACAAGTACTCGACTGGTACTCATTTTCAGATGAGAAGACTGGGGTAACGTGAAATAATGCACTGCCCCGTCCAGGGATTAAACCCATAATCTTATGCTCATTAGGTTAATACCCTCACTACTAGGTTATGCGAGTTTGTTTTGTTATCTACATTTCAACAATAGAGCTTTGTCTCTTTGTTAGAAATCAGCTCTCTTCTTACAGGAAGATTACAAATAATTGCAAACCCAAAAGGACAAATGAATGAATGTACATACATATATACATGTGTATGTCCATACATATATACATACCCACATACACATGTACATACAAACATATGCACATACACACACAGGTATATACATATGTAGAAACATACATATATGTATACAAGTTTGTATGCAAAGACCAGTTAATATATTATGTAGATTAGCAGTTAATGAGCTCAATGAGCATTACTCAAACTCTTGCTCAACATGAAGATCTGAATGATTAAACATATATTTGTGTAACAATGAAACTGAGTAATGGCTGCTAATCTACATACATACACACACACAAGTGGGGGGGGGGCAATGTATAATGAAGTAGATAATATTTGAGCAGAAAGTAAGTAGATAGGGTTACAATCCAAGCTGCATCCTCATTATTGTAGTTCCCAGTCTAAAGAATTACAAATAGGAGATGTCTTACATGTCTTTCTACATGTATACCTATAGAACTACTATTAGTAATGAGAAGCATGTTTAATGAGGAATAAATAATACCAAAAAGTTTTTCCAATTTTCTGTGTTGATTGATATATATATATATATATATATATATATATATATATATATATATATATATATATGCAGATGTGTGTTGTCAGGTGACTTGTGACCTGATGAGACATCTGCACCTATGATACACCACAAGTGTTTGTACAGCATTTCACCCATGAAACACAGGTGCATGATGGGTCAAAATGATCATAGTGAATAATAAAGAGTCTCAGGGATTTCATTTTCTTTCTCTCATATTTTATAGACCTGATGGATCCAAAGGAATTCCTGAAGTAACTCCAGTGGCATTTACATCCATACTCTGCTGATGACATCAGGTGGCTGAAATACAGTTTATGGGCTTTCAATGGCACACTACAAGGTATGGTGTGGATTTCCGTCCCGACATCCGAAACTCAAAGTTTTATCATGGCTACCGAATAATTGCCACATATTATTTACATATATATATATATATATATATATATATATATATATATATATATGTATTTATTTATTGTACATGCACGCAGGTGCGCGCGCGTGCACACACACACACACCCCAGACCTTTCTTTTTTCTTCTCATCCAAATTTTCCACTGATGGCATTGATTCGCATATGTTCAGGTTATCCATCAATCACATCAATTTTACAAATCACACACGTCTAGAACACTAGAGAAGATCTCCAAACAATTGGATGGTACTAACTAATAACTAAATGACATAAAAACAAAAAAATAATACAAAAATACAAAAAAAAAACAAATCTCCAAATGGATTTAAGTGGATTATCTGTCATGAAGCATTTACCCAAGACAGCAAGACATTATTACACAAAGATCTATGGAAGCACTGATACACCCAACTCAATTTCTGCTTGAAAATGTAAGGGTGACAGAGCCAGCTAAACCCCATCCATATCTGCAGTGTATATAAATGATTTTCATTTTACTGAATGTGTAAACAAAAATGGTGGTGGAACAAACAAAAAATATAATTATGAAATATTAAAAAATATCCATCATGAAGCACCTCATGTAGATATGTTGAGGTGCCTCAGTTAGGCACTTTAAGAAATTATCATCATGAGGCACCTTAACCCTGGTGATCTATTGGCTGCATCATTCCTGACTTTCAAGAGAACACAGCCTGAAGAATTCTCAGACATTAGCAAAGATGGAAAAAGAAAAGCAAAAAAAAGAAAGAAATATCAAGACCAAAAATAAAAAAACAAGAATTCAGACACTAACAACAACCAGCCAATGAAATCAAAGGTGGGCGTGGCTTAGAGAACTTACCCAACGGGAGGGGGCGGGACTCCATGGTCCAGTTCGTGCAACATGGCATCTACATTAGCTCTGTTGTTGGTTTCGACACGGTTTGGTTTTGGGGCAACTGGGGGTTGAACAGATTGGCTACCAGTTGATGATGGAACTTGGCCAGGAGATGTGACCACCCTTTGGGAGTTTCCATTAACAAACTGAGATTGATTAGCTGCAGTTGTAGAAAGAAAAAAAGAATATGATCAATGAAAATAAAAAAAATATATATATCAGAAATTATAATATTTAGTTTATTTTGTTGCTTTTGTTTAAGAAATTTGTTTACATTGGTAATGATGACGATGACAGTACTAGTGGTAGTGATGATGGTGACAACAATGACGATTATGATGATGATGATGATAATACTGATGAGATGATGATAACGATGGTGATGATGATGATGACAATGATGATAGTTGACTTAGATTGAACAGAACTCTGATCAAAGTTGTTCCCTCGGTGACCACCCCATCTTTCTACTTCTATTTCACAAAGTGCATCTAAAAATACTTACACTCCCTCTTTTTTTAAGATGACACAGTGTGAGTTGAGGGAAATTTGGTTACTATTTCTATGTGATGCATGTTTGCATATTAGTAAGTACATGACTCTGTGTGTGTGTGTGTGTGTGTGTGTGTGTGTGTGTGTGATACATATATTAAGTTGGAAAGGAAATCATGTCACATTTTTGACAGTCACTTTGGTGGTACTTTTTAATTACTTAACAGTGATATTAAAATTTCTAATATTTTTTATTCTTTCTTTCTTTTCTTTCTTTCTTTATAGCATAGGTTATTTTAAATCAAAGCAGTTGAACTTGTAAAGATTTTACCTATTTAACCCTTTAGAATTCAAATTACTCTGTCAGAAGTAATGCTTATTTATTCACATAGTTTTAAATTAATTGTGCATTATCTCATAGCTTCAAAATTTTAATGAATGTGATTGTTTATTTCTAGAATGACATTGTAGAGTATGTGGGAGAGGCCAAATCTGGCAGGTTTGATCACAATCAGGTGCAATATTTGGACATGGCTGGTTTAAGTGCTAAAGAATTAAAATGAAATAAGATCAGGCCCATTTCAAACATGCTGCATGAATTCAAATGAAGCTCTTCAGTAATGGAAGTAACAAGAAACAATTGTTCTGACAATGGAAATGAAGCTTCTGTTTCAAATGTGTAGCATGTCTAGAAAATGCCAATGGTAATTAGACCAGTTTTGTTTGGGAAATTTTTCTCTCACAGATTCCCCCCAATCTGGATAACCAAATTCTGTCAATGTTAAACTGATAACCTTAGATGAGGAAAATCCATAGCAAATTGCAGGAAAATTAGCAAAACAGTTCGATCATAAAACACTTTCATAAACTAGAAAAAGTGTCTAAACTTGGTCAGTGGGTCCCTCATCATCTGAATGCATCTCAGATTAACCAAAGAGTTTCCCCCTGCTTGTCATTGAAGAGTAGACTTACTACAGAGCCTTTTCTGAGTAGAATCATCACAAATGATGAAAAGTGTGTTCTTTATAATCATATCCAATGAAAACCACAATGGCTAGCATCCAATGAAAAATGGAGAATATATCCCCAAACCAGGACTACACCTAAAAAGTTATGCTCTGTATTTAGTGAAACATGAAGAGTGAAGTCTATCATGGAGTGTTAAACTAAAAAGAAACAATTAATGCAGAGAAATGTTGACATCAATTGGAAGCACTGCACAACATTTGCAGAAAAAGCACCCATCATTGCTCAACTGTAAATAGCTGTTGTTCTTACATGATAATACAAGACCACATATTGCCAAACTCACACAGTAAAAGATTATGGCACTAAATATGCAAGTTTTGCCTCATCCTCCTTATTCTCCTTGTCTTGCTCCATCTGACAATGATCTTTTCAAATCATTGCAACATTATTTAGACGGAAAACAGTGAAGAGGTTAAAAATTATATCAAGTGTTTCTTTGCTTCAAAACTTGAAAAACTTTACATTTTAGAGATCAAAATTTTGCCCAGTAAATGAGATTATGTTGTCAATAATGAAGGAAATATCTTGATTAAATATATCAATGATGACCAAACAACTATGTTTCTCTCCTAGCTTGAAATACAACAGGACTTCCTTTCCAACCTCTGTGTGTGTGTGTGTGTGTGTGTGTGTGTGTGTGTGTGTGTGTGTGTGCGCGTGTGCGTGTGTGTGTGTGTGTGTGTGAGATAGCTTAATATGAACTTGTGTAATCTGCTTACAATGTGTATATGCACCGTACATGCATGCTGTGTCATTTTAATTCTTTGGAAGAAAACAAAAAGAGAAATGACTCACAGTTGGTTCTACGATTGACTTCATCCAGGAAATGAGCAGAGTTCAAATCCTGCAAGAGCTGGTCAAGCTCTGACAAGTTGCTGTTGATTGTCGACGACATCTGTGAACTGGCGTTGGCACCAAGACTGCTGTTGCTGCCGCTGCTCACCGAACCAGATCCAATTGGTTTGTTGTAACCTACAGGACTGAGTCCTGGCAGACTGGATTGAGAAAGGGTCGAACTAGCACTGCTTCTCTCCTGGTGATAGGTGGCACCACTGTTGCTACTGCTACTAGATGTCCTTTCACTGCTGTAGCTGTGATGATGCTGCTGTTGTTGCTGCTGTTGATGATGATGATGATGGTGATGGTGGTGATGGTGAGTGGAGTTCTCTTGGGCAATGTGCTGTTTCAAACTGGAACACCCATGAGCCTGGATTTAGAGGAAAGAAAGATACACAATTATTAGATTGGGTACTATTGTTATTTTACAGATTTTTAATAACATTGGCACAAGAAGGGTAGTGCCTAAACCCAAACTGGTGAGGTTGATGTGACCAGTGACCAACCTGGACATCTGCAGGGTCAATCAATTGTGAGTAAATGAAACAACCAGGAATTTATAATCTAGGTCCATATAAACACCACTAAATACCCACAAGGAACCTTAGAGGTGCATGTGTGACTGCAGCTAAGAAGTTTGCTTTCTGGCTACACAGCTTTGAGTTTACTTCCTAATCACAGAGTGTGGTGCCTCAAGTACCTTCTACTAAAGCCCCAGGCTAACCAAAGCCTTGCGAGTGGAGTTGGTAGATGGAAACTGAAAGAAGCCTGTCATGTGTGTGTTTGCTTGTTTTGACATTACATACATTAAGCCAGTCATTAGACAGCCCAGGGTCACATGACTGGGGTCGGAATTCTTTCTGAATTTCAAAGTGAATTTTATTTTATTATAATTTAGAGAATGATGAGGAGCAGTATTCATAGCTAATGGCCTATAACAGGCATTCCCAGACAAGTGAAATGACCTCCAGAGGGTTGCAGCTCTGGATAGAGGAAGGATTGGGGGAAGAGTTTGGGAGTGAAGGTGCAAAACAAAAGAGGTAAAATACAAAAGGGTCATCAGAGACCCTAATATTCAATCCTAACAAGGATGACTAGTTTTGAGGACATCCAAACCCCTACAATTAAGTCCCAAACAGAGATGATTATTTTCTAAGCAATCTGAGGGTCTAAAATTTAATCCCAAGCAGTAATGATTACTTTTAAGGTGTCTGAGACCTCAAAATTTCTATCTCAGCTGCAAAGAAGCTAGAATCAGGTAAGTACTTTATTTCTCCACACGCACGCACACAAAACAGCTTCCTGGTCTTGTCTGTCCATTTGGTCACTATTTCAATGTTGAGGATGAGAAGATTAACTTACTTTGTCATTGCGCCTCAGCTGTGACGTGTCGTTGTGGTCGGTGAGCTGGGAGGGGAGAGGTGATGGGGTGGATGTACGCGGAGACGACTGTGAACTCACTATGTCTGGCCGCCGATTCTGGTATTGTTCCTGTTCCGCCTGTTGCTGCTGGAATGACGAAATGTGCGCGGTTGTAGACTGCAGGTCAGCCAAAAGGGCATCTGAAAATAATAAAAACAATATTAATAATAACTGACTCAATTTTTGGCACTAGGCCAGCAATTTTAAGAGAAGGGGCAAATCAGTTACATCGATCCCAGTATATGACTGGTAGTTATTTTATCTAACCTGAAAGGAATAAAGGCAAAAGTCGAACAACATTAATAATAATGGTTTCAAATTTTAGCACAAGGCCAGCAATTTCAGGGAGGGAGCAAGTTCATTACATCAACCCCAGTACTTAACTGGTACTTCTTTTATCAACCTCAAAGAGATAACAGACAGAGTCAACTCAGAAGAATTTGAACATAAAGAGCATGAAAAAATACTGCTAACCATTTTGTCCAATGTGCTAACAATTGTTCTAGTTCATTGGCACAAGGGCCAGCAATATTGAGAGCAATCGGCCAGTCAATACCATCAACCCCAGTAATTGAATGGTACCTCATTTTATTGAGCCAAGAAGGGTTAAAGTTGACCTCAGTGGGATTTGAACTCAGAATGTAAAGAGCCAGAATAAATACTGTAAGATATTTTGTCCACTACTCTAACAATTCTGCCAATCCACTGAAGTTTTCAGGGAAAGAAGTGCCTTTTAATGTATCAGTTACAATGAATGACTGAATACACCTAAAAGAAGGGGCCCAATGGTTCTAACAGGACAGCCAAAGGAGCATACTGGCTTGGCTCACTAAGGACTCTGCCCTTCACTTTATAGACAAAGCAGACATTGCTGTGTGGTGAAAAATTTGCTTCCCAACCACATGGTTCTGAGTTCTGTCCCTCAACATGGCGCCTTGGGTAAGTGTTTTCTACTATAGTCTAGCCAATCAAAGCCTTGTGAGTGGATTTGGTAGATGGAAACTCAAAGAAGCTTGTCATGTGTGTGTGTGTGTGTGTGTGTGTGTGTGCGCGCGCACTCATATGCGTGTGCATGTTTTAGTGTCTGCTCTGTTTGTCCCCCACCACTGCTGGACAACCGATGTTGATGTGTTTACATCCCCAGAACTTAGCAGTTCAGCAAAAGAGACAGATAGAATAAGTACAAGACTGGGAACAATTTATTCGACTAAAAGTTCTTCAAGGTGGTGCCCCAGCATGGCCACAGTCTCATGACTGAAACAAAGAAGAGATAAAAGATATATCATCATCATCATCGTCGTTTAATGTCCATTTTCCAAGCTGGCATAGGTTGGATGGTTTGGTAGGAGCTGTCCAGGCTCCAAGTGTCTCTTTTGGCATGGCCTTCCTACCGCCAACCACTTTACAAGGTGTGCTGAGTGCATTTTATATGCTACTGGCATGGGTGTTCTTATGTGGCATCAGCACAAGTGTATTTTACTTGGCACTGGCACAATCAATATGTATGTATGGGAACATCTGTTGAACACTTTGATGAAAAACACCTTACTAAGACTACCACCAATTTTGATATACTCTCTGGAATATGCCTGTATCTTGACATATTTGTGTGTGTGATCTTCTTCAAGAGAGCACAACCGACTATGCATATATAAAAATACACATTTGGTCAGAGGAATTAAGTGGCTGCCAAAACAAGGAGACAGTTCTGTTTAAATTAACATGAATCAAGGGACATCAAACATCTTTTTTATAATTTTTTTTTTTTTTTTGTGAGGGGTTGAATGTCTACTTTAGATAATCTTAAATGTTAACGCTTTCAACAACCAACACATCCATCCACCATAAAAAAAAAAAACAGCCCTGGTACCATCTTACCAATCCACCTGCACAAGACCACCCATATCAAGCTGCTTGCATTTAATAAATCAAATTTCTTTTCTTTTCTTTTCTTTTCTTTCTTTTTACATTTATTTTGCAAAAATCTTATCAAATGAATGATAATATTTTTAACACACAAGATTTTAGTATTTCAGTAGATAAAAGTTCCATAATAATAGGTTTTCTTATGTTAGAAACAGATGGAAGATAATTACTACTGAGAGAGGAATAACAAAAACAAAGCACAAGACACACACATACACACAAACACTCACTTTCTCTCTCTCTCTCTCTCTCTCTCTCTCTCTCACATAAATATTAATTGAACAAATCTCAGAAAATAGCACTATCGAAACATAAGCCAAAGTTTGAGTGGCAACACGAGCAGACGTTTCAAAGATAAATTTTGGGAAACTTGCATAGAATCAGTGAAACTTAAATAACAGCTACTTCTCAGGTATGTTGCTCTGGTATTCAGTGAGAATGGTTAAGATGAAATCCAGACAGCATCACTTCATGAAGGAGGGAGAGAGAGAGAGATAGTGGGTGAGAGTGGGTATATATATATAGAGACAGACAGACAGACAGATATACAGATATAGATGTGTGTGTGTATGTATGTATGTATATATATATATATATATATATATATATATATATATATATATATATATATATATATATATATATAGTGCCTGTTTCGTGTAGTCTCAAATAAATAAATTACTGAGCAGATATAGTTTCCTTCCTGTCATTTCCTCTCTGCCAAGTAAAAAAGTAATTAGTAATATTATATGTGTGTGTGCATCTGCATGTGTGCATCTGCATGTGTGCATGTGTATGTGTGTATGTGTGTGTGTGTGTGTGTGTGTGTGTGTCAATGTGAAGGAGTGAGTGTGAGTGCATATGAGTGCACATGTATAAATCTGCATGTATAAAGATATGGGTTTGTGTCTCTATGTGTGTGTGTGTGTGTGGGTGTATTTGTATGAATATGAGTATGTGAGTGTATAAGTGCAAGTGTATGAGTGTGTGAGTATATAATTGTGCAGACAGATATCAGTAGGTGTATATATATATATATATATATATATATATATATATAAATGTTGCATATTGTAAGCATATGATTTTAGGTTCAGGCCCACTGCACGGCTCCTTTGGCAAGTGTCTTCCACTACAACCTTGGGCCAACTGACACCTCATCAGTACATTTAGTAGATGGAAACTGTATAGAAGCCCATTGTGTGTGTGTGTGTGTGTGTGTGTGTGTGTGTGTGTGTGTGTGCGCGCGTGCGTGCGTGCGTGCGTGCATACAATTTTTCTAGGGCTTGTTGCTCTTCTCGTCACCAACCTTCACCTGTTTTTAAGCGAAGTAAGGTTTCCCCCTGAACAGCCCAGATATGCTTTCATGAAGGATTGTAAACAAAATAGACACTGACTTCTTTTTACAATCAGTAAGTATTGCAAGATAAGGGGAAGAATATTCACGCACACACAAACACACTATTTTGGTTGAGTCAGTTTCTTGTCAATCTGAGTTCTCACCTGTGGGTGCACAAGATCATCAGGCAAGTTATGACTCATGACTTGTCATAACTCAACCAAAACAAAATACATTATTAATCTCTACACTACTGTAATGAGTATGCTTTTTCCTTCATATATATATATATATATATATATATATATATATATATATATATACACACACACACATATAAACATACATACATACATATATATAAATAAAGTATGGGGGTTTAGTTCACAGGTGATCTAAACGATTAGGTACGCTAGGTAAGTGCTGTAACGAATTACTAGGGCTCCAAGGTAATAGTCGAGACATATTCTTTCATTTGTTTCAGTCATGTGACTGCAGCCATGCTGGAGCACCGCCTTTAGTCAGGAAAATCAACCCCAGAACTTATTCTTTGTTAGCCTAGTACATATTCTATGGGTCTCTTTTGCCGAACTGCTAGGTTACAGGGACGTAAACATCCCAGCATCGGTTGTCAAGCAATGTTTGAGGGGGGGGGGGGGGGGGACAAACACAGACACACAAACATACACACACACATGCATATACATATATGACAGGCTTCTTTCAGTTTCTGTCTTCTAAATCCACTCACAAGACTTTGGTCAGCCTGAGGCTATAGTAGAAGATGCAGTGGGACTGAACCTGAAACCATGTGGTTGGTAAGCAAGCTTCTTACCACACAGCCACTCCTACACCTATTAGGTATGCTAGGTAAGTGCTGTAACGGATTACTAGGGCTCCAAGATTATGGTTGAGATGGTAGTTGAACTTTTATGCTTCTATTTTCTTATTTCTCTCCATCTCTTTATTCTTTTACTCCTTTCCTCTATGTCATCATCTCATTAATATATACCATTCTCATTTTCCCTATTTTTCCCCCCCTATTTGTCTCTGATGATGGAATATCCCATACTTAGGGATATCCCAGAAACAGCTGTAAGAGTTTGAATTTTTTCCAATAATAATATTGTATATAACTTGAGATGTTTGCCTTGCCTTAATGTTTGTTGTCCTCTTTAACAATTATATATATACACACACACACACACACACACAAACATGCATCATACACACATATATAAACACATGACAGGCTTCTACTTTCACAAAGTATTGGACAACCTGCAACTATAGTAGAAAACACTAACCAACTACATCCATACAGTGGCAATGAACCAGATATCACATACTTTCAAAGAGAACGTCTCAACTACTTGGCCAAACTTGTAGTTGAATATATGCACATGCATGTGTGTGTGTGTGTGTGTGTGTGTGTGATAATTATCATCGTGTAATGTCCACTTTTCCATACTTGCATGGGTCAGGGAGAATTTGTCTCTATGGTCAGATACCCATCCGATTGCCAACCCTCATCTATTCCCAAGCAAAGTAATATTTCTCATGGAAGACAGGAAATGAACAACACCACTTGTATGAAAGTGATCCTCGTTTACAACGATCACGGAATATCAGGACAAGGAATATCAGTATACACATACACACATACATATGTGTATGTGTGTGTGTGTGTGTGTTAAATAAAATGAAACAACAAAGCCAAGGTTGTGTGGAATTTTTATATATATATATATATATATATATATATATATATATATAGTTTCTTTCAGCTTCTGTCCACCACATCCACTCACAATACTTTGGTGTTTTAATAAAAGACACTTGCCCAAGGTTCTGTGTAGTGGGACAGAACCCAAAACCACATAGCTGGGAAGTAAGCTTCTAAGTCACAGAGCCATGCATGTATCTATATATATCTATATATATATATATATATATATATATATATATATATATATATACAGCTTATGTTTATTTTAGGGTACAAAAAAACAAGCATTACAGTACTCAGAACTCCCTTGTGTCAAAATTTAAGTCTAATATACATTTGTTTACACACACACATACACACACACACATGCATAAGGTAAACTGAATTATATACGCAGACATAAACACTCCATCCAAACAAGCTTATGGTTGATTGCATTCATTAGTGGATTGAAGAGAAAAGTATAAAGTTCACTGACGAATGCAGGTGAGCATATGGTTGATTGCTTGAAAACATTTAGGTGCAGATATGTAACTCTTTTTAACTAAATAATAATAAAAATAATAAAAACACACAGAAGTATACATATAACATTACTTTAAGCTCCAAGCTAGGAAAGGCAATCCTCAGACATTTTGCAAATAAGTATTGATGATGATGGTGATGATGATGATGATGATGATGATGACAACGTCAACGATGACGGTGGTGGTGGTTTCAAATTCTGGCACAAGACCAGCAATTTCAAGAGATGGACTAAGTTGATTACATCAAACCTAGTGCTTAGCTGGTACTTATTTTAACCACCTCAAAAGGATGAAAGACAAAGTCGACCTTGACAGAATACTAATAATAATGACTATAATAATAATGGTTTCAAATTTTGGCACAAGGCCAGCAATTTCAAGGAAGGGGGTAAATCGATTACATCAACCCCAGTGTTCAACTGTCACTTATTTTACTGACCCCAAAAGTATGAAAAGACAAAGTTGGCCTCAGCAGAATCTGAACTCAGAATGTAAAGTTGGACAAAATGCCACTAAGCAATTTGCCTGGCAGGCAAACAATGCTGCCAGCCTGCCACCTGAATAATAATAATAATAATAATAATAATAATAATAATAATAATAATAATAATAATAATCCTTTCTACTAAAGGCACAAGGCCTGAAGTTTGTGGGGAGAGGATTAGTCAATTACATCAACCCCAGTGTTTCACTCATACTTAATTCATCAACCTCAAAAGGATGAAAGACAAAGTCAACCTCGGCAGAATTTGAATCAGAACGTAGCGACAGGCAAAATACCACTAAGCATATTGCCTGGCATGGTAATGATTCTACCAGCTCCCTGCCTTAACAACAACAATAATAATAATAATCTTTTTCCTTTTTTGCTATAGGTTCATGGCCTGAAATCTGGGGTGAGGGGTAAGTCGATTTTATATTGATCCCAGTGTTCAACTGGGACTTATTTTATCGACCCCGAAAGAATGAAAGGAATAGTTGACCAGCGAAATTTGAACTCAAAACATAAAGATGGACGAAATGCCACTAAGCATTTTGCCCGGCATGCTAATGATTCTGCCAGCATGCCACTTTTATCATGATGATGATGATGATGATGATGATGATAAAAATAATAATAATAATAATAATTATCTGGTATCAGATAACAGTGAAAGTCAAAGGTTTTGGAGTGACATCTGGAGCAAAGACAAGGAACACAAAAAAGATGCTGAATGGTTGCAAGAACTGAAACAAACAGTAGTCTGTCTAAAACAGGCAGAACTAGTCATTTCAGTTAGGGAAGTGAAGGAAATCAGCAAAAAAATGAGCAACTGGAAAACCCTGGAGCCATTTTGTCCACACATTCTGCACTTATCACTTTCTGCTGTGTTTTATGTAGTTTGTTCTTAGTGCTTGCACTTGGGCAGCAAAGATTAGAGCCTCCGTTTCCGGTTTTAAATCACTTTTAGTCATCCACAGCCATCTTTTTTCTCTGTCTGTCTTATCTTCAATATCCCTATGAAATTGTCCATGCATTCTTTTCTTTACCTACCTATTTTCAGTTTCATTTGTTTTCAATTTCTTGTACAGCGCTTTATCTTTGCAATCTTTCATCCTACACAAGCCTGACCTTCTTACTTCTAATAATGGCGGTTCTGTGGCATTTCTTACATACCATGCTATCTTGTTTTCTTCTGCTCTAATGCTGTGTTCATATCCAATAAATCCTCTTCCCCTTCTTTTTCTTGGTATATACAGTCTGTCTGTGTCACTTTTTGGGTGGAGTGTCCCATATCTAGTTAGCAACTTCCTTGTCTTTCTGTCTAAGCTGTTTAGTTTGTCTACTGTCCATGCGATTACCCTTGCTCCATATCTAAGGAGTGAAACCGCCGAGGTGTTGATAGCTTCAATCTCATTCCGTCCGTTTAATTTCAACTTAAGAATCAGTCTCATTCTCCGCAAGTACCCCACCTTAAATTTTTCTGTTATTTCTTTCTCCATCAATTTATCCAAAAAGTATTTAGTTCTTCTTCTGTCCAAACCTATCATTCATCATCCTCATCATTTAAATGTCCACTTTTCAATGCTTGCATTGGTCAGACAGAGTTTACTGAGGCAGATTTTCTACAGTCAGATGCTTTTTCCATCACCAACATTCACCAGTTTCGAAACAAAGTAATATTCTCCCTTGGCTTGACACTGCTCATATGACAGTGGCATTCATTTACATGTTACTATGTCAAGACGAAGAGTCACAAATGCACACACTTTTGCATTCACATATATACATACACACATATGTGCATATATATATATATATATATATTCCCCCTGATGGAGTGCCCACATACAGCTGTTGCTGAAAAATGTACAACTATATATAAGTTATAAACAATAATCTTCTATAACGGTATATGAATATATACCAACTTAAGGCTGGTTTGCTGTGAGAAACAAATGTTATGATCTACTATTAAAGCCTGGTATCTTCCATCCTCGTGTGTGTGTGTGTGTGTTTGTGTATGTGGGGGGGGGGGGAGACACATGGCTCAGTGGTTAGAGAATCAGGTTCACAATCATTAGGTAGTAAATTCAATACCCAGACTGAGCAGTGTGTTGTGTTCTTGAGCAAGACACTTTATTTCACATTGCTCCATTTCACTCAGCTGTAGAAATGAGTTGTGACGTCATTGGTGTCAAGGTGTATCGGCCTTTACCTTTCCTTTGGATAACACTGGTGTAGAGAGGGGAGGCTGGTATGCATGGGCGATTGCTGGTCTTCCATAAACAACCTTGCCTGTACTTGCCTTGGAGGGTGACTTTCTCGGTATAATCCCATGGTCATTCATGAATGAAGAGGGTGTTTACTTCATATATATAACTGTGGGCTTCTCACAGTTTTTGTCTACCAAATTCACTCACAAGGCATTAGTCGGTCTGGGGCTATTGAGGAAGACACCTGCCCAAGGTGCCAAGCAGTGGGACTGAACCCTAAACCACAAAGCAAGCTTCTTACCAACACAGCCATTCCTGTGCTTACATGTAAGAAATCATAAATAGAACTGTAACACTGCTTAAAAATGGGTCTTCTGATTGACTCATGCTAAATTTTGCACAACAGTGTTTAAAAATACAACCCCTCTTAAGGGTTTTGTTAGAGAGGCACAGATTCCAAAAGGCACAGTGTGTGTGTGTGTATATATGAGTTGTCAACCATGTGGACTAAACATAAAAGAAAATATTATGTCTATTTATAATAATCATTAAAATGTGGCTTTTTGGTAGTGGTGGGGGAAAGGGCTGAGGGTCCTTGTCTATTTTTGGTAAGTAATTAGTCTCTGAAGGTGCTCATATATCAGAAGGTTAAAAGGGAGAATGTTGTGGAGAGAGGGAGGGCAAGGGAGGATAGGGGCTAGATGAATGTTATTAAGGTATCTACTTCAGGTTAAAAATCAAAGTAAAGTGCATAGCGAAAGATGATGGGGTGGGTTTAGGGAGAAGGGCACAGGGTTGTAGAATATGATAGGGGAGGAGAGGAGATGAGAGGGAAGTATGGAGAGCAAGAAGAGGGGGAAAATATGAGAGGAGAATAGAGGTGTTTGTCATTACTGCACATTCCATACTAGATAGCTTAGATTGACTTGAGGAAAAAGAGAGGGGGAAAGGAACAGACTAACGAACAGACAGACTGAGAAAATAGTGAAGTAGATAGAGAGGTAGGGAGAGAGAGAGAAAGATACAGAGAGATAGACAGATATATATATATATAGGGAGATAGATTCAGACAATAAGAGATGTATGGAAAGAAAAAGCAGGGTAGATATATTACAGCAAACACACACACACAGCCAGTTAGTGAGGGTGGGCTCAGGGTCAAAAGAAAGTGTTGAAAAGATGTGTAGAAAAGACAAGTAACAGGAGGCTTTTTCTCTTTCTAGCATCTGGGAAATATGCCATTTGGTTTATATGTCTACACACACAAACATCCACATATATGTATGTGTGTATATACACAAATATATATATATATATATATATTCATACAAACATACATGCATACACACGACATATACATACCTATATATGTATATATATATATATATATATATATATATATACACACACACACACACACACATACATAAACACATCTATATACATACACATACCATCATTTAACATCCATGTTATTTGCTGACATGGGTCAGACCTCTATTCACATATGTTTGTGCGTGTGTGTCAATCTCTCTCTCTCTCTCTCTCTCTCTCTCTCCCTATATATATGTGTGTGTGTGTGTGTGTGTGTGTATACATCCATATATTAATGTTTGTTTTTATGTTCAGTAATAATAAAAACAATTTTACATTACATTCATTACTAATGGCATATTACTTTTGTAGAGTACAAATTCATTATTCTTAAACAAGAATATTACTAACAATGACTTTGAAGTTTCGGCCAGTAAGCAGTCTGGCGCTGGCTTAACTGGCTGAAACTGGCCAACAGAAGTAACTACATAAAACAACTTTGACAGTATGCCAGCAGAAATTGCAAGCAAGTCAGCCAAAATGCTTAGCAGCATTTCTTCTGACTCTTTACATTCTAAGTTCAAATCCTGTTGAGATCAACTTTGCTTTTCATTCCTTCAAAGTCGATAAAATAAAGTACCAATCAACAACTAGGTTCAATGTAATTAATTTGTCCCCTTCTGTCAAAAAATGTTGCTCTTGAATTCTGCTCCAGACTGGCATCCTGTTTCAGGGTATGTTGTGATTTAAGTCACTTACACACCATTAGAACCAGGTAATTAGCATTAAGAGTCCTACGATTCAAGAAAAAGGTTTTGAAAAAAAGAGAAAAAGAAAGGGTGGGGAATAATCAGACTTATGAGTCCAAGGTCAGAAGAAAATTTTAAAAGATAAAAAGTGCTTAGTCAGCAACCTCAAAATAACCTCTTTAGTGCCACTGGCACTAATAAAATACACCCCAACCCAGACTATTAGACACATAATATACAATAGCAAAATTGGCTGGTTTTCTCTGGAAATGTGTGTGTGTGTGTGTGTGTGTGTGTGTGTGTGTGTGTGTGTGTGTGTGTGTGTGTGTGTGCATGCATGCATGTGTAAGATGATGCAGACTGTGGCAAACCACCCAACACATGTCAGCATGGAAAAACAGATGGAAACTTTTGATGTGATGATATACAGCATGTGTAACATGCATAATACATATATAAAATACGAGAGCAAAGAAAATGGAATTCATGCGATTCTTTATTATTCACTACGATATTTACGACCCACCATGCACTGGTGGCTTGTGGGTGAGATGCTGTACAAACAACTGTGGTGTATCTTGGGTACAGATGTGTCTCATCAGGTGACTTGTCAAAAGATACCTCGATTTTTAATTTGTTTTGCTTATTTGTCTTAGAATACATTTTGGTTATTATAATGTGTTGCTCATCTACATGAGGAACAGTTCCTTGTGTAGATGAATAACACACTACAACTCATATCTATACACACACATGCATATATATATATATATATATGCAAGTGTGACCAAACTCCATGAATGGAAATGTTTCACAGAAACTAAAAGAAACCTGTTGTATATTTGTGTGTGTGTATAGACAGACAGACAGACAGATACATATATACATACATACATGATGGACTCTCTTGTCGTGAACACCAAATGAGGGTTCAGTAAAATAAAGCGTTAATCAATGTCCAAGGGACACGAATTTGTCTCTTGAGGCCTGCTGGTGCCTTGCAAACCTTTTGGCAAATGGAACAAACTGAAGACTCAGTTTGCTAGAGTGCTTGTGGACCATTTACAACAAGCTTTCTTGAGTGGATGGTAAGACTTGCTTTGCTTCATGCAACAAAACCACAATGACAGGTAAGGTTTCCATTTAGAGGAGCAGCATTTTGCCAGTGTGCCTTCTTGCTTGCACGAAGTTGGTCCCAAAGTTGGAGTTGACTTTGCACATACACACATGTGTGTGTCCCTTCATCTTGATATAGTACCATAGTTGTAAACAAGTACTGCCATCATGTAAGCAATCATTCATTCTGAACCTGCTGCAAGGAACCTGTCTGGCCATGAGGAAATATCACCTGATTTAGAAATGCAAAAGTGTGTGACAGGAAGAGCACCTGGTAAGTAAAAGACTTCACCTCGACAAATTCCAGCTGACCCATGGAAGGCTGGAAAAGTAAAATTATGATGATGATGATGATGATGATGGTGGTGGTGGTGGATGACATCCACACTCATGTGTGCATGCACAAAATTATGGAGAGAGAGAGAGAGAGAGAGAGAGAGAGAGAGAGAGAGAGAGAGAGAGAGAGAGAGAGAGAGTAAGAAGAGAGGTGAAAAATTTTGGAAACTAAAATGTAAGAAACTGAGCAAGAGAGACAAACAGAAGTAGAGAGAGAGAGGAGGGTGGGGAGTGAAGGAGAGAATGGGAGGGGAGAGGGAGGAAAGATGGGGAGAGGGAGAAAAGGTGGGGAGAGGGAGAAAAGATGGGGAGAGGGAGAAAAGATGGGGAGAGGGAGAAAAGATGGGGAGAGGGAGAAAAGATGGGGAGAGGTGGATGGGGAAGTGATAGAGTGGGGAAGATGAGGAGAGGAGAGGGATAGAAAGAGGGAAGGATGGAGAGAGATGTGGAGAGGGAGGAGTAGACAGAGGGAAAGATGGAGAGAAAGGGGGAAGGGAGGAGGGGAGAGATAGAGAGAAAGAGGGGAGGATAGGGAAAGACAGAGTGAGGGAAGGATTGGAAAGAGG
This sequence comes from Octopus bimaculoides, assembly GCF_046866305.1. Lineage (NCBI taxonomy): Eukaryota > Metazoa > Mollusca > Cephalopoda > Octopoda > Octopodidae > Octopus > Octopus bimaculoides. The sequence goes on along the minus strand of NC_142951.1, from coordinate 20,502,312 downwards.
CAGGAGAACGAGGTAGCAAGGGTGAGGGAGGAGGAGAGAGTGGGGAGAGAGATGTAGGAGAGGGAGGATAAGAGAGCAAAAGGAGAGTCAGATAGGGAAGTGGGGAGAGAGAGAGGATGAGAGAGAGAGGGAGAGAATGAGAGAGAGAGAGAGAGAGAGAGAGAGGATGAGAGAGAGAGAGAGAAAGGATGAGAGAGAGAGAGAAAGGATGAGCGAGAGAGAGAGAAAGGATGAGCGAGAGAGAGAGAAAGGATGAGCGAGAGAGAGAGAAAGGATGAGCGAGAGAGAGAGAGAGAGAGAGAGAGGATGAGAGAGAGAGAGAGAAAGGATGAGAGAGAGAGAGAAAGGATGAGCGAGAGAGAGAGAAAGGATGAGCGAGAGAGAGAGAGAGAGAGAGGATGAGAGTGAGTGAAAAGAGGGGCTGAAACAAGTGTAAAACTGCACCACCACATATGCCTATGTCCACCACCCTTCAAATTCTTGGTCGATCAAAATAGCCAAAAAGACAAACCCGGGTCTCGTCATCAAGACAGAAAAAAGGGAGGATTGCCAAAAGTTTTATTACACTAACAGTTGATCGTCAGCCAATGAACCTCCTCGCCCTACCCTGCCACCTTACCACCACCACCACCACCACCACCACCACCACCACCACCACCACCACAAGTAATGTCGAGGAATAACACCAGAGACTTTGGTGAAGACTTTCACGAAGCAAGCACGCCACTGACACACTGTGTAAGCATTTCAGATGCTCCATAATACATCATCAGCATCACAACACCACCACCCACCCTCCATCAACCACCACCACCACCACCACCCACATCCACCACCATCCCAGCTGCCAACCACCAACACCATCATCAATACCATCTAGCAACCAGCCACAACCACCATCACCACTGCCACTACCATCATCTCCATCTCATCTGCCAACCACCACACCATCATCATCTCAGCTACCAGCCACCATCACCACCACCAGGTATGTGTGTGTGTGTGTGTGTGTGTGTGTGTGTGTGTGTTTATTTTTGGGGTTGGATTTTCTGAGTTAATGAAAGAAGGCAGTCCTCGTAATCTTTTTCAAGGTCTCAGAGGTTGATGGGAGAAAAGTTGCCCTCAAATTGAGAAAGTTGTAAAAATGCTCGTTTTTTTTTTTTTCTTTGATTTACATCCATTTTCTCCCTAACCAGCATGGGTTAGATGAATATACACATATACACAATTGAGACATTGTTTTGCAGGGGATTTTTTGTAGTTATTTTTAAGACTCAAGTCTGTCTTGAGCCTGAGGACTCATATGGCCCAGAGTTAACTTTCTAAGGAATATAAGTGACTGAGATTACAACACTCCCCACTAAAGGGGACACTGGCCCATTGCAGGGATAATTTCCCAGCTATTTCTGGAACTCATTTACATCTGAGTGAACTGGAACAATGTGAAATGAAATTCTTTGCTCAGGTACACAACACACTTATCTGGGAATCGAAACTGTGACCCATAAGATCCTGAGTGCAACACCCTAACCACTAGGCTACACCCTTTTGCTTTCTTAAGGGAAATATACAATCAATAGATGGATGGATTGAATGATTAAATTAGCCAGAAAATACTGTGACAGCAGTTCAAATGTCAACTGAAACAGCTGTTTTGATAATCTAAATATCACATATGTGGATGTCTTGTTAGAACATTGAATGCTGTTGAACTCCCTTTGATAGGTCCTCTCTCATATAGATGCATGGTGCATAAAAGCACAGACGCATATATCATAGCAGATGAGAATCCTCTCATATGGGCACTAGTACTGCCAGATCACATGATTTCAGTGTATTGCACTTCCTCAGTGGCAGGCATCCTGTGACCACATACCAGCCAAATTTTGCTCCCATGATTTATAGAATATTGGTGTCATTTCAGTCACTGATGTAGTAACTAGCCAGCAGGCATATTAAAAAATAATTGTTAACAACCGAAGCAATATTAGCACCAAAAGGCATGTGTCTATTATGAGAGGACCACTCAAGGCAAATACTGGCATTATAAGAAGACATTCACATTAAACTGGATATAAAGATTGCCTTTTGATATGAATACAGCTCTCTTCACAAATAATAATTTCTTTAATAAACCTGCTGGCTATTTGCAACATCAGCGACAATATCATGACAGCAAGATTTGGCTGATATGCAATCACTAGACACTTGCCACTGAAGAAATGCAGCATACTGAAAGTATGTGATCTGGCACTTCCAGAACCCATATCAAATGACTCTCATCTGCTATGCTATATGTGTTAGTGCCAACATGCGCCATGTGTCTATATGAGAGAAATTCTCAAGGCTAATGCCACAGTATTCAGTATTCTAACAAGACATCCACATTAAGAGTGCCTTTTGGTATTAATACTGCTCTCACCACTAAATTATTTTTATCACATGTGCGCATAATTATTTAAAATCAACAACCTCATCTTTGCTTTAACTCATAAATATATGACCCGTGATGAACAGAGAAACCATCATATCAGTATCACCATCATCATCATCATCATCATCATATCTGCAATCATAATCATCTGAGATATTATAAGAATTATCATCATCACTATCATCAACAGTATGATCATAATCATCCTCCCCTTCAATATTGTCAGTATCATCAATATCATTAGCATCACCATTAGCAACAGCAGCAGCAGCAGCGATATTTGCAAAATTGTTTATCATTGTGGCTCCACAACTGTGTCCCTCTTCTGTTTTCCTCATAAAAAAACCCCAGAATTTCCCCCAAGATAACATCATTATAATGCTTTAAGATTCTAGAAAGGTGGTTTTTTTATTTTTTATCTCTTTGCTATCTCTCTCTCTCTCTTTCTCTCTCTCTCTCACTCTCTATCTATCTATCTATCTATCTAACTATATATCTATCTCTTTATCTTTCTCATTTTCTCCTTACAACATACATTATGTTCACACACACACACATGCATATAGAGGCACACAGACAGACACACACACAGGTCAACCTATTACATACCACTCCTTTACACACACACGCACACAAAGACACTATACATCTCTCTCTCTCTCACACACACACACACTACTGTTTTTCACTCACACACAAACTTTTACATTCTATACCCACATTATGAATATGTGTATATGTGTGTTTATATACACACTCTCACACATACACACACACACACACACACACACACAGATGAGCTTGTGTGTGTACGTGCACATGTGTGTGGTTATGAAGTTTGCTTTGCATTTGCATAGTATCAGTCTTAGTCCACACACCTTGGCTCCTTGGTTAAGCATCTCCTGGTATAGAACTGGACTGGCCAGAGTCATGTGAGTGGATGTGGTGTATGGAAACTGAAAGAAGCCACTCGTGTGTGTGTGTGTGTGCGTACACATGTATGTAAACTCATATGTATACGGATGTAAGTGCATATGTATATTTCACATGCATATATGTGTGCAAGTATTTTGATAGACAGACAGTTTATATAAAGACACATCACAAATATACACACACATGCACATAAGTAGATACATAGACATATAAATAAGACACACAGACAGATAGATAGATAGATAGATAGATAGATAGATAGATAGATAGATAGATAGATAGATAGATAGATAGATAGATAGACAAACAGATAGATAGACACACAGATAGATAGATGGATGGTTGGATGGATAAACAGATGTGCAAGTATGTTAGGGGATTCTTCTGGAATGCCAATGAAAGCTAGAAATAGATCCCATCATCTAGAATTCACCATAAACAGAAATCCCTTGTTATTTAAACATCAAAAACAAAACCTGGTAACAGTGTCAGGGTATATTATATAGCACCACTCACTCGTCTGACGTGCATGCCTAGGAGAAACAGCTAGCAGAGCTCATGCAGGCATGCATACATGCAAACCTTACTGGTGTAATCAGAGAGGCTCTCAATGCTATTTTCAGCTACTGAAAGACTACACGACTAGAGGAAGGATTTCAAAATGAAATATTTTTTTTGTGTGTGTTTTTTTTTTATACACAGAAAAAAAAGAAAGAACTACAGCTGTCACTCACAAGCAGCCATGGCTTGATAGCATCGTACCATGCTTTTGCTAATTGTTTTAGGGCCCTATGTAGTCATGTATGTGTGGAGACAGGCTAGGGGTCCTCATGACAAAACCACTCCTTGACAACATGGTAGATCTTTCAGAATGTAACAGATGAAAGGACAAACTCCTACACTGATACTAGATTGGTCTTTTACCTGTTTCAGTAAAAGACCAAAAGTGGACTGTGGCCATGCAGGGGCACTGTATTGAAAGGTTTAGCTGAGCAAATCAAACCCAGTACTTATTTTTCCAAGTCTAGAACTAATTTGGTCTGTCCCTTTTGCTGAACTACTAAGTTACATAGACGTAAACAAACCAACATCCATTATCAAGCAATGATGGGGGAACAAACATACAAATGCACACATATACATGTATATGCACATGTACACACACACATTTTATATATATATATATATATATATATATATATATATATATATATATATACACACACACACATACATACACATTATACACACACACACACATACATACATACAACAGGCTTCCACATAGTTTCTGTCTACCAATCCCACTCACAAGGCATCGGTTGGCATGGGACTAGTGTAGAACATATCAACTCAAGATAATGCACAGAGGAACAGAATTCAAGACCACAAGGTTGCAAAGTGAGCTTCTCATTAACCAAGCAGTCACACCTGTTCATGTTCTTATTTTTCTTTCTTTTCTTTTTTTTTAAAGCTTTGTGAAATAAAGTACTTTGTAGATTCAGTTCTTGGATTGGTCACTGTGGTGTATTCTTGCACACTCTTACAGTTGTGAGCCAAAGGCACTAACCACAAAGCCACATGCCTCCATGAGAAATTCTTTCAACATGATTGCTACATTTGCAATGCTACACTGAGGAACATGGCAGGAATATTTTCATGAGATATAAAAAAAAAAGTCTGTTAGCTTTTAAAATTCCATTTTAAATATTGAGACTAAAATCTCAATTGATGAAGTAAAGTCTCAGTTTTCTTCTTGAAGGAATCGGTCCTTCTTGCTAGCAGAAAAATAGATGGATGGCAAACCAGCTCAAGTAAGGGCTAATGACAGTAGAGAGTTTTGTAGAGGAGAAACCTGGCTGCTACATTTGAGTACATCAAGTGACAATTGAGAAGCTCCTTCACAAGTCCAATGTTCCTATTTTAAGGGAGAAAGGAGTCTACATTGAAGAAGACTAACTATTCTTTTTTATGAGATTCAAAAAAAAAATAAATAAAAGAGCTACTATTTAGAATTCTTTGAAAATATATATCCATTTTCTTTGCCCACTATTCTTGGGAGAGACTTGGGGATGGAGTCCTCAGGCACCTCCTCCACAGGATCCTATCACAAGCAAACCTCATAATACTTTCTGACTGGATGCCCAAATGTGACCAACTGAGTCTCTGGATATCATGCAATCATCTCATTCTTCGTCTACCCTTAGGTCTCCTGCTGGTTGGCCCAGTTTGAAAAATCCATCTTGCAATTCTTTCCTGCAATATTCTGATCACATGTCCTTAATACCAGAGTTGTGATTCTCAATACTGAGAAGAAGTGATTCTGCCTAGAGAGACTTCCTGATCTCTAAGCTACGCACCCTGCCAAGTACTTTTACTCCAGACATCTTCCTGAGGAACCCCATTTCAGTTGCATTATATTTGCAGCTGTACTCTTTCAATCATTTATCTTTTATCTTTTACTTGTTTCAGTCATTAGACTGCAACCATGCTGGGGTACCAGCTTGGAGAATTTCTTTCAGTCGAATGAATCGACTCCAGTACTTATTGTTTTTTAAGTCTGGTACTTATTCTATCAGTCTTTTTGCTGAACTGCCAAGTTACAAGTACATAAACATATCAACACCAGTTGTCAAGTGATGGTGGAGGTGACGAAAACACACACACACACACACACGCACGCACACACGCGCACACACACACATATATATATGACCAGCAAATCCACTCACAAGGTTTTGGTCAGCCTGAGACTATAGAAGACACTTTTTGAGCTGGGAAACAGGGGAACAACCAATCTAGTCATATTTGATAAGGGTTAAGAAGACTCTTCAGATGAAAGAAGAAATGCAATATGGATGCATGTATGTCTGTACTCTGTGTTGAGATGTGCACATGTTTTTGTCTGGGTGTGCGCATCAGTGTGCAGATACTTGTATCCGTGTATGTGTGTTTCTTAGTAAGGAAGTATACATCATCAATATGTGGTTGGAGGAGTCTACATGTGAATGTGTGCATATATGTATAGCTGTATGTGGTTTTGTGATGTCTGTGCATCTGTGTGAATGTATTTGTGTATCTGGATATGTGTGTTTGTTTGTGATATGTTTCTCTGTCTGGAAATGTGTTCACGTTTATGTGTGGGTGTGTCCATGAGTCTGTAGGTGTTTGCATCTTTATGCCTGGATGTGTGGATGTACATGGTTTGGTGATATGCGTGTTTGTTTATGAAGTTATGTGTGTGTGTGTGGATGCATGTGCCTGTTTGTGGATTAGTGCACCTGGCATCTGTGTATGAACAAGAGATGCTCAGTTTTATGTATGAATGTATGTCAAAATGTGTGTATATGTCTGTCTATGCAAGTATGAGAGAGAGGTGGGGTGCATGCATTTGTATATGTGTATGTACATCAGTATATTTATGAGTTGGAACAATGCCAATTCAGTAATGAAATGAACAGCAGATTCCAGAAAAGTAAACCTGATCTGTTTTTTCTGTTTTAGGGTGGTCCTGCTTATATAGAGGACCCTTTAATAAGTAAGTCAAGAGGCATACATTGGCAGAGTTTTTACAGTTTTAACAGCCAGCACCTTGGAAAAGGGGAACAAAAAGAAGGGGCCAACACAATAAGTTTCTTACTGTTCTATGTCCTTGATAAAGACTCCCTAACTTTGAAGGACTCTATCCACACAGTTATGAAATATGTTTGTACATATCTCCAAACAGACTTTTTCAGCTGTTACCATTTTACATTCTAAACCATCAATATTAACCCTTTAGCATGTAAACCAACCATATCTGGCTTATTGTGGGGCAATTGTTTTTTCTGGAAAAATCATTGTAAAGGGGACAGTTCCAAAGAGGGGAGGGTCCAGACAAGATTATTTTTATGTGCAAGTACGTGTGTGTGATGTATTTGTTTGTACTTATATTTATGTATGGGTACATGTATGAGATAGGTTGGTTATAAAATTGCTTTCCACAGTTAAGGATAATGAAATTTTGAGTGAATGTCTCTAATTTCTGTAGTAAAAGGGTTAAGAAAACAATAGGATGTCTGTACATCATATGTAATTTCCACAGCTAAGGCTTTCAAATAAACAATTTTGCATTCATCTACAGTTATATATAACTGAAGTGTATATATATATATATATATATATATATATATATATATATATATTCAGTTACAGTAGTGCTACTTTACAGATTCTAATCCATAAAACAGGTTTATGAGTTCAAATCTTACTTTAGTCAACTTTGACTATCAACTTCTGGAAATTGATAAAATTTCTACCAGTGATTTATTCTTTCTAATTTTGGCACAATGTCTGCAATTTTATGGGGATGGGGAAGTCAATTATGTCAACTCCAGTGCTGACTACTAGCTATTCTATTGACCCTAAAGTGGACCTCATCAGAATTTGAACTCAGAACATAAAGAATCAGAAGAAATGTCACTAAAGCATTTTGTTCAATGCAGTAATGACTAACCCATTGTCCTTTTTCTACCAGTAATATACTGAGGTTACTTCAATTAATTACACACACACACACACACACATACAAAAAAAAAAGTGGCGAGCTGGCAGAAACGTTAGAACGCCGGGCAAAATGCTCAGCGGTATTTCGTCTGCCGCTATGTATGTTCTGAGTTCAAATTCCACCGAGGTCAACTTTGCCTTTCATCCTTTCGGGGTCGATTAAATAAGTATCAGTTACACACTGGGGTCGATATAATCGACTTAATCCATTTGTCTGTCCTTGTTTGTCCCCTCTGTGTGTAGCCCCTTGTGGGTAGTAAAGAAATAACATACACAAGATCACTGATTAGAAGCAGGTGATTGATTGTTGGTGACAGGAGCAACATTAAATTGTAAAAAAAATCTTCTTCACAAATTTCATCTTCAGCTCCATGTAAGTAAGGAAAAGTGAACATCATGATGATGATGATGGTTGTTTTTTCTCCCTTTTTTTTCTCTTCATCATAGTGTTGAATAAGTATAAAAAGTTTAAAAACTATCTTAACAAAATTAAACAGGGCAATTTATCTACTCCCTCTGTCCCCTGTCTTATCTCCCCTTTTTAATTCTCAAAGGATTACCTTACAAGAAATACTGAGACAAGGAAGAGGCGGTTGTCTGGACTAAAAGGGGAGAGGGAGGAGATGTTCTGTATAAGACAAGCCGCTTGGTTGTGGAGAAGAAAGTTCCAGAGGGATAATTAAAAGGCCCAGGGGAAGAAGGTTTATGATAACTGAAGATTATACATTGCACCGTGTGTGTGTGTGTGTGTGTGTGTGTGTGTGTGTGTGTGTGAGGATGCTGTAGGTGTGTGAGATAGGAAGAGAGAATGAGTGAGTGGGGTGTGTGTGTGTGTGTGTGTGTGTGTGTGTGTGTGTGTGTGCGCGCGCGCGCACATGCAAGCACACATGTATGCAAGACTGCGTGTACGTAGATAGTCATCTTTGAAGAAATGGTAGAGAGAGAGAAAGAGGGGAGAGATAGAGAGTAAAAAAGAGTAAAAGAGAGAGAAAAATAATGCAGTGTGCATGTATGTATATTTGTGTCTCCTTATCTGGACATCACATGAATGTTGTAAATGAGTGTCACTCTCATCCAAACAATGTCGTTCATCTATATATAAATAAAACTGAAGATGTGTGTGTATGTGTAAACTTGCAGAACTTCTGAAGTTCGTAACTGATTTTCTCCAAACTGGGAACATACAGAGATAGTTTTAGACTCTTAAAATTTTTCACATAATGAGTAATGGGGGCCTCTTGGGGGAGGGGGCAGAAAACTCCCTTTCCTGGGGTATGTACGACTGCCCGCATTACTTCTATCCAAACTGGAAAAAACAGCTACTGAAATTGTATGAATAGATTGTATTAAATGGATGAACTGATGCAGACTTCCAACTGCATTGTCTAAGTGGTAACAATAAGAGCATGTTCCTGTAGTACCATAGGTAGCAATTTGCTGGAATAAAAACCGTTTGGCACGCACTATGTTTATCATGAAAAATCTGCTGTGAAATCCTGAGCAACTATTCAACTATTTTCTTTTGGCTTCAGTATCAAAGTCTTCCTTCTAAGCATAGACGAAGCTGATACAAATATTCCTCAGCTATTGATTACAAACTGAAATATCACATATACATTAACCTACTAATTTATGGTGTCTAAGACCCAACCATGTTAGTTAGAGACCATGTTCTTAATGTGACCTTGCGTGCCTGGACGCTGCATGCATAATTGTTTTCGTTTGGGAGCCAAATTGTCGTCAATGCTGCACTTCTCTGTATCGCATTTCAACTTAACTGTACCATAATATACAAACTATGCCAATTAAATCCCAAGCAATGCCAGGTATGTCTACTAGTTTCCAATATTTGTCAATAATATCTCTGGCCATGGGGAAATATTATCTTACTTGGAAACTAATAAGTGTTTGCGACAGGAAGGGCCATAGAAAATCTGCCTTAGTAAATTTCGTCCGATCCATGCAATGTGGAGAAAAGTGAATATTAAAATAATCAGGCTGATGATGTATAAAAAAATATATATATACGATTTTCAGGGTCTTTTCACATTTTGAATGTTCTATATTAGATAATATGGGTGATTCAGCAATGTAGGGTAACTAAAAACGTATATATGTAACTGTAAAGAATATACACGTAATAATATGAGAAAGGGTTTACAACGGCACACGAACAACACGTCCTTTTCCACCCAGCGCACACATACATACACTTTGAAGATTGAAGTCAAGTAAATACAGAGTTATTTCCCTTACATTAAAAATTAAAAGCCAACAAAATAAGGTGCATGCGTATTTATCATTAATATAATTTAGACGTGCTAAAGAATGAGGCGGAACTACGGGGTGCCTACAGGCCGACTAACTAAATTATATGATATTAAATCCGATACATGTAAATAGATGTAAACGTGTTATGATCTCAACGGGAATGCGTAACATATGGGATTCATTAGCTTAGAGACTTTGAGAGTGAAGCCTCACACACACACACACATTAGGTAAAGTTTTAATCTTCGTTTTGATTTATATTGAATCTTTCCTCAGCTACGTTACCTTGGTTTTCTAAATCGCTTAGTGCGCGCACACGCAAACAAATAAACAGACAGAGGGTGTTTGGGATAAATTTGATGAGTTTTTGTCTCCGTTTTTTCAGGAACAACTTCAGGGATTGGTGAACAGTTAATGTCGTTGGAGAGCATAAAGATTCGTGTGGTTGTTGAGAAAAAATTCGCAGACATGGAAGACTGAAAGCCATCTGAATATTGGAAAAGACTTGCCTGTATCATGTCGGCATTTTGATATACAGGTAACACTTTTCCAATATTCAAATAGCTTCCAATCTGGCATCTCAGCTGACTTTTCTCAACTACAAATTTAGTCTTCATCCACTTCAACACCATTGCCTGTTCACTAATACATTAAGCTTTTCCCGAAATAAAAAGTAAGCATGAGAAATCATCAAAATTAACCCGAACACCCTGTATGTGTGTGTAAATATAAATATATATGTACACACACACACACACACACACACTTCCAGTGTGTAATACAGTGGACAATCTTTTGCTTATAGAGATAGAAAGATATTGGAATTAAGATTGGAATTGTCAACTTGGAGAAAAGTACAATCTTGTATTCTACAAGAATCCTAAGAAAGATTCTCAAGACTTGAGGAGACTTGTACTAACCAAACCTAAAGATAACATCTCTGCTAATTAAATCAGCATGTAGTAGCAGTAGTAGTAGTAGTAGTAGTAGTAATTTATTTACTACTGTGTTCACAAAAAACATTGGGGACGGTGCAGGACAATACAATGTGAAGTTACATAAATAGAAACGCGTAAACAATAAAAATGATAACAGTATAAATTCTAATAATGAAAAAAAAACCCCAAAGAGGAAGACTTGCTAGGGATGCTCGTGGAAACCCCACAAAATCATAGTCATTGTGATCACCAGGCAAGTGCCCTCTCTACACCATTATCTTTCAATCTATAGGCGAATGTTTAGAGAAGGCCTGTTCACTTAAGCCATTCTTTCTGCAATAAAATTTCTTTCAATAAAATTGCTGGAAGGCAGAACTTCCTTCTCTACTTTCACTTTCCGTTTCAAGTGAAACTTTACAAAATTGATGTGAGCTTGGCCAATGAGGAGAGTATTTGTCTTCAGCCCTTACAATCTGATCCACCACACAACCCCTTTCGCTAAGATCACTAGACAACCGCCTGCCCTTTCCAACCAAAGGAAAGTGGTGGGAGGATCTTCACAATTGACTCAGCCGATAGTCAGATCCATCGTACATGTGACAGCAGGTGCTCAACGTAAACCCACAAGTCAGCAGTGCTTCCGCACCAGATGAGAGCATGCAGAACAGTTTCTTCACGCTGCGCCCATTTCAGGCAAACCGGCTGACGGTACTTCCACGCTTGTAGAGTTTATCCCGAACCGGCAATGCTCCCTGGCAGCACTGCCAGGCCAGGGATTTCTGGAAATTATCCATAGGTCCAGCCCGAAACTCCCTCGGAACAGACTAGCCAATTGATTCTTGCCTATATCCTGAGTCTCTCTGTGAACGTCGTCGCATTTACCTGCCACTAACCCTTTATAGAATACCAAAGTGGAACTTCCACTGACCACAGAGGACTGTGAACGCCTAACAACACTTTAGGTGCCAAGCACTCTGCCTCGGTCTATGCTTGATGCAGGACTGCAACTCACTCAAATAACAGCAACCATACTTGCTCAATGTCAAGAAAATGCTAGAAATGTCACAGTCTCAGTGCATGTCTACGCATCAGCAGCCATGGCATGCCCAGTTCTCCATTCAGCGAGTGTTGACAACAAAATAGAGAGTCTGACCAGTGGATTGCGTCTTCTCCACGGGAAGTGGAAGAGTATGCGCTCCGGTTTGATATGTAATCTGAGGCAAGGCACAATGATCAGGCGGTAATATATGACAGATGCGATGTATGCATTCGTCACCTCTGCATCTTTCAGAGAAGAGCTTTCTCTCAGCCCTATTTTGGGTGAAACTGGCCATCTTGACATCACTTCATCCCAGTTTTTCACCTGGAGATCCGGACGAAATCAGACCATGAGCAATTTAATCAATCCCTCCGTCAAGCATCCTACAATGTTGTTTGATAGTATGGACTTGCCTTTCCAGGCGCTGAGCCGCAGGTCCATTGGCTTTTCTTGGTTAATTTTTACTCCTGTCACCATCCCATATTCTTTTAGACTAGTGCTAATCAAGTCTATGTGCTTGGCATTCGACTCTATGATGGTGACGTCATCCACATATGCTGACACGGTTCTCCCACATCCTAGTTCACGTGGGATATCTTTCAACATCAATTTCCTCAGTAGTGGCTTTAGAGCCAGTACATATAGAAGGGACAAGAGGGGACACAATTGACAGACCGGGCACATGAGGATGAATGGTTTTGACAAGTAACCACTAACCCGAACCACCCAGCAGATGTTGCTGTTCAGAGCAAAAAACGGGACCTAAGGTGTCTCCAAGAGAATAACTGCTAAGTTTTGGTGGTCGACCCCATTGAAAGCTTTTGCTTGATCCAGATTTATCAGGGCCTCACTCATGCTAGCTTCTTTACCCACACTGTCTATGATGTATCGCATGAGGTGGAAGTGGTCATGGATCGATCTGCTTGGGATGGCGCATGTCTGCACATCTCCAATTAATTCTATAATAATAATAATAATAATAATAATAATAATAATGATAATAATAATAATAACAATAAAGTGAGTCTAGGTAATTTGATTTGTATTTATTTACCAAGCAGCCAGTGTGAAGAAGGGCATAAATATCCATCATCATTTCAATCAGTAAGAAAAACAAAAGTGTGACACAAGGCAGACGCGAATGACAGCAAAAGCTTGGAAGTCACACACCTGCTTGTGGGTGACAATTAGCTCTTTAAATATTCTATATTGCTTTACTTACGAACAGCTACGTAGATTGCGATGGTAAGTGTAGGGGAAACAACTCGATCACCTGAAACTCCGCTCTAGGATATTCAACAGCGACCCTTTTCAAGAATATTTGAAACTTTGACTTTCAATCGCCTCTCTTTCTCTCATATATATAAATATATAATTGAAAAAGTTGGAGTCAACAATGAGTACGGTTGGACATTTATTTACAAACGCTACAATTGTTTCTATGCAACGTACTTCTCCATGCTTACAGGTATTTGGTTATATGTCTATATAATATTACTACTGGATAGCACAGGGTGAAATCTGAATGTAGGCTTTATACTGTACTCTACTATGTTCCTAACAGAATACAACGTAACTATATATATATATATATATATAATTTTTTCTACTTGTTTCAGTCATTACACTGCGGCCATGAAGAATTTTAGTCGAGCGAATTGACCCCAGTACTTATTTTGAAATTAGTACTTATTCTATTGGCATCCTTTGCTAAACTGCGAGATGGGGACGTAAACACACCAATACCAGTTGTCAAGCGGTGTTGGGGAGGGAGACACAAAGACACACACACGAACAGATATATACACGGCGGTCTTAGATAAAATTCGGGGGGGGGGGGGGATTCCTTGGCACTCCATGATATTTCTGAAAAAGATGACTTATTCAAATTGCCAAAACAATAAAAACAAAAAGTTGTAGAGGAAGAATAAAGCTACAAAAAAAGAAAATGAGTAAATAAATAAAACGCTACGATAAAAATATTTTCTGTGTTAATGCAGATAACACTGAAAAGGATTAAAATTAACTGGAACATTAAATAACCAACGAAAGAATTTCTACAAGGAAGATCATTCTGTTAGAAACAGTAGCTAAATCTCCCTCAGCTCTATTTTTATGCACGCTCCTTTCCTGTCATGGGGTTAGCAGTAACCACAATTTTTGATCAAGATGATTCTAAATACCTTTGATTAAATAGTCTGCTCAATCAGGGGTTTTGTGGGGGGGAGTCAGGTTTCCAAACATACAATAGATGTCACTTTGAGACGTCACTACCTTGTTCACACGTGCGCGCACATAGACATACAGAGACACAAGCAACTATATTGCCCGCTAGAGAGGAATTATGCAAGAAAGGATAGCCCTGCCTGGCGTAGCTGCACTAACAGAATAGGATCGCAGGAGTACAAAGAAAACGTGAGCTGTGCAAGTCCAGAATCAACTCTTTCTCTTCATTCCCAGCAGACCACCAATGCCCAACCTCCAGCAGAACCTTCCAAACATGCATTGATTGGATCAGCAACAGCCGGACGCACTGTAACCCATTTTCATATTACATGTGATGTCTTTGGTCATCGTCGACAACGATGAACGAACTTTATGAGTCACAGTAGCAGTGAGGTTAAAGAACTAGGCTGCAGACCACAGCGGTCAGTGTAAAAGACTTCGTGCTATCCACCGTTTCAAGCTACCTTTAGATAATCTGAACTCGATTTCATATCATCCTCGAGAATTAGCCTACTACTACTCTCACAACCACAACCGTCACTATTACTACTACTACTACCACTATTGCTATCACCTCCAATATTACTACTATTACTACAACAACCACTACTACTATTAGCAACACTATAAAATGTTTTGAAGGATTAGTATGCAATCGTAGCAATACTATCCAGTTTACCATCGAAGAGAAATCTGAAATCTATATCTTACAACCTGATTATCTAAACACCATTTCAATCAACAGGGAATTAAGTTATAAGGGGGTGAGATGAAATCGCTACACCAGGTATACGTAAGGGAGATAACTTGTATTCTTTAATTTGCCTCGACATGAAATGCGAACTCGATCTAGGGGAGATAACTCTTATATGACTATATACATAATTTTTTATATTTTAAATTTATAAATGAAACCATCTGGTTTTTTTGAGATTTATCTGCTGGAATGGAATGTTACTTGTCTAGACTATTTCCCCCATCATCTTCCTTCTCAGCATTCACCCTAAACTATTCCAGATTCCCTTTTCATTCACCACCACCATTCGATGGGAATAAGTTTCAATTTGGAAAGAAGGATTGAACATTTATTTTAAAATCTTTTTTCTTCATTTTTATACAAAACGTTGCTGGCATGGCTTTTGCACCAATGCGCTTTTGGGTTCAGTCTCAAAGAGTGAGTCTCTTCTGTTACAGCCTTGGATAACCAATGTCTTGTGAATGAATCTGGTAGACAAAAACGTGTAGAAGGTTGTCGCGTGTGTGCATGTGCATGTGTAAACAGGTGTGTGTGTGTGTGTGTGTGTGTGTGTGTGTGTGTGTGTGTGTGTGTGTGTGTGTGTGTGTGTGTGTATATATATAAAGTAGTTTTATGCTGTCAACTTAACCTGACAGTCCCATGAAGGGAATCATACTACTGCTAGACATATAATAATTCTAGTGGAACACATTCACTGATTTCAAAATTAGAAATGATATATTTCTAAATCTCTCAGAGAGACTTAAGCAGTTGTAATACGATAAAGTAGTATGCTGTCAACTTAATATGACAGTCCCATGTCCCTGGATGCAGGCTTGACTGAGTGGTGGTGCTTGTCTCCCCCCTGTAAACATAAAGGACACAGGAAATGTGTCAAGGCCAACAGGAAGAGGTAGGGCTTCCTAGGGCTAAATAGCAGTAGTATGATTCCCTTCATGGGACTGTCACGTTAAGTTGACAGCATACAACTACTTTATCGTATCACTACTGCTTAAGTCTCTCTGAGAGATTTAGAAATGTATCATTTCTAATATATATATATATATATATATATATATATATATATATATATATATATATAAATATATATATATATATATATATATATATATATATATATATATTATACTATGCTTAAATTCTCTACATGGGCTTTCAATATGCTAGAAGCAGCAGCTAAATTTAACTTATATCACATTTTGCTGCTGTTCAAACAGGAAGGATAGACAACCACATTGTATAATATGGACTTGTGTATCTAGCTGCAAAAACAAGGCATGATGGTCTTTGCTGAAAAATCTTAGGTCATATATGTCTGTTGGATAAGAGCTGGCCCAGGGTTAATTAGTAATCCTGAAGACTGATGCCTACCACAAGACATAAAACTAATTGTCAATGTTGTTCTCTCTAGAAATTCTGGGTGTGTGTATGTGTGCACACGCACATGTGTGTGTGCACATTTACCAAATATAAGCTTGATATTTGTGGGTAACTAAGCAATAAGTTGCCGATTTCACTTCCCTAAATCCCCCAACATTCTTGATTTTTCAAGAACTGGTGTAGAACCCATTCACAGTTTATTTGTGTCTCCATATTTTTTGTGTCCAGCCTTGCTCAATTTCCTTACGTCTTCTTTCAGTTATTCTCTTTTACATCCACTCACACTCCTTCAATGTTCTCACTAACTCATTTACATACTTAATGACTTCTTTTCTCACCCTCCCTCCCTCTCTCATGTTAATTGGGAAGATAGTTTCTGAGTGTGACAGATGCACAGGGGCAATAAACACCGAAAATGTACAGAAAACAGATTCCACCACATGCCAGGGGAAAAAACTAGTAGTTGACAGCTTCCATTACTGAGGTGACCAAGTCAGTACCAGGGGTGGATGCTCTGAGAACATAGCTGCTTGAATAGGAACAGCCTAGGCACAGTTCAGAGAGTTCCTACCTCTGATGGTAACAAAGGGCCTCTCGCTCAAAGTGAAAGGCAGTCTATGATGTATGTGTGCAAATAACCATGCTACACATGGCAGTGAAACATGGGCCATGACTACTGAGGACATGCATAGGTTTGAAAGAAATGAAGCTAGTATGCTCCACTGGATGTGTAATGTCAGTATGCAATTTTAGGGGAGAGGGATGGTCAGTTACATCAACCCCAGTATTCAACTGGTATTTATTTTATCAACCCCGAAAGGATGAAAGGCAAAGTCAACCT
>NC_142951.1:20352445-20477445 GCF_046866305.1 Octopus bimaculoides | reverse complement strand
CCAGTAGGCCCAAACCTAGATCCATGTAGTTGGATAGCAATCTTCTTTTGACAGCCACATTTTGATGGAAAATGTACTGAAATGCCTTAAGACACAAACAATTAATTTTAACTTAATGAGTCAAATATATGTTTGTGTATAATTATGGGAATGGGTGCTTAATTATATATATATAATTATATATATACAGACACATATAAACACACACATAAAGTAAATTCTTTCATACACCTCAAGAACAACATAGTATCTGTCAAGATAGATAGATGTTAAGATGAATATCAGCAAATCTTAAGCAGCACTCAACATAAGATGGAGCTTTAAACTGTGAAAGAATCCTTTTTTAGATCTTCCACTTTGTGGCTAAATTTATGCTGCTTTTGGTTCCTGTGGCTGAAAACTCACCAAAATATTTAGAATTAAGCTTGGTGACACCTTACACATACAAGCTTCATGTCATTTTGAATATGTCCTGGAATGAATGTCTTCACCAAAGAAAACCTCAATGATGAGTTTCCTAAAGTATAAGACATCATTAGAGACAGAAGAATTCATTATGCTGGATACTGGTGGGAAAGTAAGTAGGAGGGCATTCCCTCCTACTGGATGTTAGCGAGAGGGAGATGTTACACACGTGTCAGGAAAGAGAGAGAAGGGTGGAGGGCCAGGGTCTTGCAAAGTTCAAGTAGGCCAAACCTGACATACACCCCATCGGCTCTCAGTGATTTCATACTCTGTCAATTAGTTCATAAAGACCAAACTGTTATTTACCTGATACTGACTTTAGGGTCACATGTGATTTAGGTGAGCTTCTGTGTAGTTGTTCAGCCAATAGGAATTAACAGCCAAACTTCCCTCAGAAAAACACACTGCCATCTTACATGAAAACATGATGGGTTATTGGAGAACATGGTTTTGAGATCACTGTGTATTAGGATAGCCATGCAAGGAATAAAATTGATTAAAGCTCTGTACGATCAGGGTTGAAATTGAACCAAACAAGGAGGTTTAAGAGATCAAAGTAATCCTTCACCAGAGGTAACAAACACAGTAGAAGGAATATATATATTATCAAGATTAGAAGCAAGCAGTTCATTTTATCACATAATTTTACAATTGTTTCATCAATATTTTATTTGAAGAGTACCACCACCTACATGTATATATAGATGCATATCCGGGGACAGGACGTCAATAAGGTACGGGAACATAAAGCACAAAAAATGGACTTTTTTACAGACAACAGAATGAACACATAGGAAAACAGATGAGCCACTTATGGAACTTTTCCTTCATCAGATGCCTCTATTCTAAACTAGGCGTTTCGAAGATATATATATATATATATATATATATATATATATATACACACACACACACACACACATATGCACACACACACACACATATACATACACACACACACACACACACACACATTTAAAGGTACAACTTCTACTGATGAGTTTAGAGCTCTATGTGGAGTGTGAGGGTGGGCTGAAAAGTTCATAGGCTGACTAAGAAGGAGTTACCAGACAGTAATTAAACATGGCGTGCATTAAATTCAGTTTTTACTGATGCTAACTGCCTTTTTTCTTTCCAGATAAACCCACATTGGATACAGAATTGAGGACTTGGAAAAGTAGTGCTAGAGACATTTCATGAAAATGGATAAAATTTGGCACTGTGGTGTTATCAAAATCTGCATAAAAAGGGGTTAGCCTCCAAGAACATTCATGCTGACATGGTTGCTACATTAAAGGATACTGTTCCAGCTTTATCAACTGTGCAAAAGTGGGCAGCTGAATTCAAGAGGGGTAGGGATAGTCTTGAAGATGATCCAAGGTTTGAACATCATACCACAGTAACCACCCAAGAAAACATCGACCGTGTTCACAACATGGTGATGGATGACAGACATTTAAATGTTAATCAGATAGCTAATGCTGTAAGCATCTCCCATAAACATGATGCATAACAAACTTGGTATGTTGAAGGTTTCCGCTTGGTGGGTGCCACGACTTTTGACGCCTGATCAAAAGCATACACCAGGCTAGTCATGTTGCAGACAAACTTGGCACTTTTTGAAGCAAATCCAGTTGGTTTACTTAAACGTTTCCTCATCCAAGATGAATGTTGGGTTCACCACTTTGAGCTAGAGACCAAATGGCAGTCCATGCAGTGGAAACACCATCTTCTCCCCCACCAAAGAAGGCCAAGGTGGTGTCATTGGCAAGGAAGGTGATAGCTTCCATCTTCTGGGATCCAAAGGGCATCGTGTTCATTGACTACCTTCAGAAAGGCCATGGCGAATACTATGCTAACTTACCGAGGCAGATGCGAAAGGCAATCAAGTCAAAACAGCCTGGAAAACTGATGAAGAGGGTCCTGGTTCACCAGGACAATGCTCCTGCACACAAGTCTGTGGTTGCAATGACTACTGTGCATGACTGTGGCTTTGAATTGGTTGATCACCCTCCATATTCTCCCGATTTGGCACCATCTGACTATTTTCTGTTCCCCGACATGAAAAAACACTTGACTGGGAAGCAGTGTTGGACTGATGATGAGATCATATCTGCTGTTGAGGACTTTTTTGAGGGTCAGGATGAGAGCTTCTATACCATGGAATCCAAGCGCTGCAACACCGATGGAAGAAGTGTATGGACCACAGGGGAGACTATGCCAAAAAATAAAACACATTTAGTCAAGTTCGATCTTTGCATCGTGGTCAGCCTGTGAACTTTTCAGCCCACCCTCATATTATCAGCCACAACAGTATGGTGTGGTTAATATTGTGCTTATAAGGTGGCAAGTAGCCCGAAATGTTAACACATTGGACAAAGTGCTTAGTGGCATTTCATCTGTCTTTACATTCTAAGTTCAAATCCCACCAAAGTTGACTTTGCCTTTCGTCCTTTTGGAGTTGATAAAATAAGTACCAGTGAAACACTGGGGTCAATGTAATCAACTTACCCCCTCCCTTCAAAATTACTGGCCATGGGCCAAAATTAGAATTATTATATTCAGTAGTACTATTGGTTAGGATATACTACATACAAATGGAGGAGAAATTCTGATAAAAAGAAGTTTGTATCATTTATTCCCAATGTGTTGCACCATTGTGGATGTTTAGACCCTTTGCATTGGATGTTCCAAGTGCAATTTGATACTGAACCACAACATCTTATCAGAAAAACACTTTATGTTACACAGATCAAACAGATGAAGTTGGACAGATGCCACCCCACCCCCACACAGGGTACTAATCTGTACATGTGAGAAGTTACACAAATATATGTATCACATCCACAAAAATAAACTATGATGTAATAAACACATACATATATATACATTAGGTTCAACAAATCTGTGAAACTACACACACTTCATTGATTAACAAACATACACTGGTACTTATGATATAACTATATTGATGTAATACTCACACACACACATACATACATACATACATGCACACAATGATATTTAGCTCGTGTACATCTATGCTCACTCAACATAATCCCACCCTCCGATCAAACGTACCTACACACACATACACACGATTACATATATAACTGACACACATGTGCATGCAACCAACAAGGTTTTGTAAAACAACTTCCATGACTACAACTTACATCTAAACAACTATCTGAACACACACACACACACACACACACACACTGGTCAGGCCTTTGGTGTTTGAAACGAGTCCTGTGTGTTATCGGATGTGTGTTCTGAGAGAGGTATGGGCCCACCTTTCCCTAAACAGGAAATTCCAGTAGCTAAGAAAGAATTTAGTAGAAAAGATGTTTAGGTCAATAGGCACATGAGAGTGTGTGTGTGTGTGTGTGTGTGTGTGTGTGTGCGTGTGTGTGTGCGTGTGTGTGTGTGTGTGTGTGTGTGTGTGTGTGTGTGATGAGAGGAGAGAAAGAGAGGAAAGTGAATAAGATTATAACAGAGCTAACTGAAAAGAATCAAGTTAAATATACATATATATATATACACCTATGAATGTGTGTGTCTATGTATGGTTACATATATATATATATATATATATATATATATATATATATATATATATCTTTGCATGTACACACACACACACACATACAAGGGATCGAAAAAGAGAGCATGGAAGATAAAAGGTAGAAATGATGATAAATACACACGGACCTAGTTATGAGAATGAAATAGATACACGCATAGATATTAGATGAATGAAGGAAATGAAATTGATACACATCTATTCCGTGAATGAAAGATATATATATATATATTCCAAGGGGCTTTCCGTTTTCCTATGTGTTCGTTCCGTTGTCTGTAGTTTATTGTTCTAACGTCCTGTACCCTGATATGCATGTATATACACATGTAGATGTAAGTATGTACATATATGTGTGTATACATGTATATATATTCTTTGTATTATTACATTATTGAACGCACACGTCCTATTTTACAAGTAAGTCTACTATTATTCTGACGTGACTATCTTTCTATCTATCTATCTATCTATCTGTCTATCTATCTATCTATCTATCTATTTATCTATCTGTCTTCCTCCATCTTTCTATCTATACCTCTGTCCTGGCCTCTACTTCACTGCTATACCCTTCTGTCCCTTCCTCCTTGTTCCACTTCCTCCCTCCACCATCCTCTCTATCTATTTATCTATCTGTCTTCCTCTATCTTCCTATCTACCCTTCTGTCCTGGCCTCTACTTCACTGCTTCTGTCCCTTCCTCCTTGTTCCATTTCCTCCCTCCACCATCCTCTCTGCTCTCGTGTGACCTGTGGTCAGCTTTCTTTTCACTCCAGCCGCTGTGAAGGCAAGACGAACTACTAGCGTTCTACCTCAGATTTGCGTTTGGCCGTATGGCTTTTGAATGTTGTTTTCACTGTCCATTTTTTCCTGTCTTGGTTTGTGTTTGCCACCTTGGAATCCTCTGTGTAGTTGGTTGATCCACTACTCAGGAAGAGACTATTCTAGAGTACGTCCTGTCTGGTCTTCGAAATGTCTAGATAGAATAGAGACAGCTGATGAAGGGATATTCCAAGGGGCTTTCCGTTTTCCTATGTGTTCGTTCCGTTGTCTGTAGTTTATTGTTCTAACGTCCTGTACCCTGATATGCATGTATATACACATGTAGATGTAAGTATGTACATATATGTGTGTATACATGTATATATATTCTTTGTATTATTACATTATTGAACGCACACGTCCTATTTTACAAGTAAGTCTACTATTATTCTGACGTGACTATCTTTCTATCTATCTATCTATCTATCTGTCTATCTATCTATCTATCTATCTATTTATCTATCTGTCTTCCTCCATCTTTCTATCTATACCTCTGTCCTGGCCTCTACTTCACTGCTATACCCTTCTGTCCCTTCCTCCTTGTTCCACTTCCTCCCTCCACCATCCTCTCTATCTATTTATCTATCTGTCTTCCTCTATCTTCCTATCTACCCTTCTGTCCTGGCCTCTACTTCACTGCTTCTGTCCCTTCCTCCTTGTTCCATTTCCTCCCTCCACCATCCTCTCTGCTCTCGTGTGACCTGTGGTCAGCTTTCTTTTCACTCCAGCCGCTGTGAAGGCAAGACGAACTACTAGCGTTCTACCTCAGATTTGCGTTTGGCCGTATGGCTTTTGAATGTTGTTTTCACTGTCCATTTTTTCCTGTCTTGGTTTGTGTTTGCCACCTTGGAATCCTCTGTGTAGTTGGTTGATCCACTACTCAGGAAGAGACTATTCTAGAGTACGTCCTGTCTGGTCTTCGAAATGTCTAGATAGAATAGAGACAGCTGATGAAGGGATATTCCAAGGGGCTTTCCGTTTTCCTATGTGTTCGTTCCGTTGTCTGTAGTTTATTGTTCTAACGTCCTGTACCCTGATATGCATGTATATACACATGTAGATGTAAGTATGTACATATATGTGTGTATACATGTATATATATTCTTTGTATTATATATATATACAGACCTATTGGTGAATGAAAGAGCATGAGAGATATACACACAGGTTCCTCAGTTAAGCTTGGGGGGGGGGGCAGAGAGCAACAAGTACATAGCTAACTCCATCCACCAAAGTATTAAGGTAACATAGACTACCATACAAGGCATCACAAAGATATAGACACAGATTGATAAAAATGAAGGGACAAGGCAGATGCATAGTGAAGTGAGCAGAAGAAATGCAATGCCATGTTTATTTCATTAGCTTGAGTTCTGAGTTCAAATCCTACCAAGGTCAACTTTATTCTTTATCCTTCCAGTGTTAATAAAGTATCAGTCTTGGGTGAACTGGCGAAGAAATATTTGACCCTTGGGTGGAATACATACATTATTTACCAAGGTTTCCTTAAGAGGTAGATTTAACCCAACAGCTGGTTCAACCTTTCATCCTTCGGATTACTCCATCAAATGAAATGCTTATCTATTCACATTGTTTTGAACTATGTGTGCCATTGTATTTGTCCCCCACCACCACTTGACAACCAATGCTGGTTTGTTTACATCCTGTAACTTAGCAGTTCAACAAAGCTACTGTTAGAATAAGTACATGTTTTGGATCTTTGTGATTTGACAGGCAACACTTGTTTTCTTAACGAAACACTTTCAAATTTGGGACACTGGTAGAATGTGTCATATAAAACAACTTCTTCTCTTAACCTTCTTGACAAAAAATTGTACATCGCAAGTTATTTCATGTTAAAGTTGTTGTATTTCTGTAATTTCAACCAATCACTGACGTCTATTCAGCTGAATACAGTTACTGCTGTTCGATGTCAAGTGTGTTATTCCCTGTTTAATTATATCATTATTCCCTAGTAAGGGTTTAAGGTTCTATGGTTAGGGTTAGGGTTTTAGGGTTAGGGTTGGGGTTAGGGTTAGGGTTATGGTTATGAGTTATAGGGTTAGAGTTAAGGTTATGGCAAAAATAATCATAACCCTAACCGTAATCCTAAAACTAACCCTAACTCTAAAACCCGAACCCTAACCCTAAAACCCTAAAGCTAAAACCAGTACAAACGCACGAACGATGTCATAAATAACAGTAACAAACGAAAAATATACCACTGATAGTTGTTGTTGACAACGGATAGTTTTTGTTGACAAACAACGGCACTAATTTTATTCAAGGGAAAAAATCCCGTAACACCATTGTTTATATTCCACGGCATAATTGTTTTCACCTCAATAGACGTCAGTGATTGGTTGAAATTACCAAAATACGACAATTTTTTACATGAAATAACTTCGAATACAAAATTTTTTCTCTGTTCTATACCACAAAATATACAAGTATTCGAAGTTTGAAAGTGTTTCGGTACCAAAAACACTACATAAAAAAATGTTGCCCGTCAAATCACAAAGAGCCCATGTTTTAAAAAAATAAGTCCTGGGGTCAATTCATTTGACTAAAAATCCTTTTAGGTGGTGCCCCAGCATGGCCGCAGTCTAATGAGTGAAACAAGTGAAACATAAAAAAAGATAAAAGGTATCTATTATGTTGTCTGTGGAATCTTGATTTGTTCCGCCATCATGAGTTGAAATACAGAAGACATAGAAAGTTTCAACATTATTTAACTTATTTAACAAGAAAGAACTAGTAGTAGTAACAAAGGCAGTGGTGGCAGTGGTGGCAGTGGTGGTGATACGACGAGGTCCCATAACCATGTTGACACACTAAAGTAGTAAAAGAGTGTCACTATCATGCAAGCAGTGTCCATTTCCAATCTTCCATTGAGACATGTCTGGCCATGGAGAAATATTACCTTATTTGGTAATAGGTGAGGATTAGTGACATAAAGGGGATCTGGCCATAAAAATTCTGCCTTGACAAATTGTCCAGCCCATACAATCATGGAAAAATGAACTTGATGATTAATGTCAAGTAAGTACTTCATTTTCAAAATTTCCATTCAAACAGGAAAAAGAAATTTGTTTTAAGTCAAAAACCCTTGAGGATTCGGATTACTCAGTCAAGTGTTCTGCTTAATTATGCACATTGTTTTCAATTTATCATACATTAACTCAAAGCTTTGAGATTTCCATGGTGTGATTGTTTATTTTGGAATGACATTATAGGATGGGTGTGAGATGTTGGATCTGTTTGGTTTGAACATAAAACAGCGAAAATATTTGGGCTGGATATAACAGGTTTAAATGCTAAAGGGTTAAGGGGGGTGGGCATTTTATATATTTTTTCTGTAGTTTTACATATTATTATTTAAGATTTTCTTTCATGAGGTTCCCTCCCCCCTCTTTCATTCATAAGAAATGATGGAAACTTACAGCAGCAAAAAACTGCTAGAGGAGGGAGTGAGAAGTGAACACAGAACAGCAACCATTGAAAATCATGAGAAGGGATGATAACAAGATGCAAACACAAATAGTCATACACACAAATGTATGCAATGACATATTCACATACATACACAAACCTGCATATCTATTTTCAACTGCTGCAAACAATCTGATAAGCCAATAAGGAGCAACTCCACTGAAAACTAAGTATGTCTTTATGGATAATAGTGACAAGGTAAAAAACAATTTCACCATTTAGCAATAAAAACCAAGCAATTAAAGGATGCAATGACGGAAGTTGGGACATGCTTGCATGTCCAATTTTGCTTCCCAATCACATGGTTCTGGGTTCAGTCCCACTGTGTGGCACCTTAGGCATATAAATATCTTTGACTATAGCTCCAGGTTGACCAAAGCTTTGTGAGTGGATTTGGTAGACGGAAACTAAAAGAAGCCTGTTGGGTCAGGTATATATGCTGTGTCTTTGTGTGTGTATTCACATTTGTCCCCCACTACTGTTTGACAACCAGTGTTGGTTTGTTTACATCCCTGTAATTTGGCAGTTCAGGATAAGAGACTGATAGAATAAGTATTAGGCTTTAAAACACAAAAAGTACTCAAGTCAATTTAGTTGACCAAAACACTTTAAAGTGAGGCCCCAGCATGGCCACAGTCAAGTGACAAGTAATAGCCAGCAGATAAGTGTATTTTGTCAGAGATACACTGGAATGTACACTGAACATGCAAATGAAGGAATATCTACACAGTATTACACTGTGCTAGAAATAGCAATAAATCCCACCTCCTCAAATCATACTCCATTAAGAAGGATAAAACTGTTTAAGTTAGAACAAAGACATCAAGAAGGTGGGAGAATGGCTTTATGTGAAGAACAAGGACATCTGGGGTTGAGATAGTTGTTTGTAAGTGGAGAAAAAGGAGGGGGGGAGCTCTGGAGGTGGGAGAGCTCTGGAGGCGGGAGAGCTCTGGAGGCGGGAGAGCTGTGTTATGTGTAGAAGCAAAGTCATCAGGGTATGGAATAAGTTACTGAAGTGTAGCAATAAGCAGAACAAGGAGATATAATTCTCAAATAGCCCAGTCTACCTGGCTGTCTACTGTGAGTGATGGTAACTACCAAATATTAAATTAATGGTTTATTGACATGCAGTAAAAACAAAACAAAAAAACCCCATTAATGTCTTGAGTCCTTGGAGTCATAGGCTGCTTACTCAGTTTCCATGGCATTGGCACAATGCCACTTTCTTCAATGCTACTTCCCCACCCCACTCAGTTGAAGGGTCTTGTTTTGTACATTATTCAGTAACCTCACTGCTGGTGGTGCCATGTAAAAGCACCCGACACACTCTACAAAATGGTTGGCATTAGGAAGGGTATGTAGCTGTAAAAACCATGCCATGAGAAACAGTAGAGCTCAGGGCAGTCTTTTAATTTACCAGCTCCTATCAAACTATCCGATCTTTGCCAGTATGGAAAACAGACATTAAACGATGATGTTGCTAAGTCATAAAATAATGATGATGATGATAAGTATCAAGATGACAACATTCCCCCTGGATGCATCGTCAATCAAACATAAGAGTTACTCATTTACAGCTAAATGGACTGTAGCAAGGTCAAATAAAGTGTTTTGCTCAAGAACGCAAAGTCTGGGAATCGAAACTATGATTTGATGATCATGAGTGGAACACCCTAACCACTGGGCCACACACTTCCCTGTTAGCATGCAGTGCCAAGTTCAAATTCTCCTGTAAGCTTGGAGATAATCAAAACGAAAACATATTCAAGTATATCTCTTCCCCAAGAAATGCAACATAAAGACCAGTTCTTTAATTATATCACTTCACAATAACTGGTAGGATTACAAGGACATGATAATGGTGATGATGGCGATGGTTATGATAGTGGTGGTTAAGATGATAATGATGACAATGATGATGGTGCTTATAAAGATGATGATGATGATGATTATTATTATAATGATGATGGTTGTTATAAGAATGATGATAATGATTACATAACAAGCTAAGATGCACAAGTGATTTGATGTGCCATACTTCAGCACTGACCAACCTCTCAACAGACTGACACGGCCACTACCACCACCATCCATAACCACCACAAACAATGAAACAATGGAACAATAATGGGGGGGGGGGTAATTGACATTGGTGGAGATGGTGACAATACTGGTGGTGGTGGTGGTGGTGTGGGGGGTTTTTTGGTGTGGTTGCCATTGGTTTTAAATTAAGAGATAAGTGTTTCAATGGATGTGGATTGGGGAGGGGAGAGATGCATTGGAGATAGAAAGAGAGAAAGGGAGAGAATGAGAGGGAAAGAGAGACAGAGGGAAAGAGAGACAGAGGGAAAGATAGGGAGAGAGAGAGAGACAGAGATAGAGAAAGAGAGAGGGAAAGATAGAGAGAGATGGGGTAGAAAGAGAGAGAGAAAGAGAGATAAGCAGAGAAAGAAAGAGGGAGGGAGAGAAAGAATAGAAGAGAGAGAGAGAAATAGAGATAGGGAGAGAAAGGGAAAGACAGAGAGAGAGAGTGCAGAAAGGAGAAAAGAGAGAGAAGGGAGGTTAACATAGGGTGAAGGTGGAGAGTAATTTGGCAGAATTAAGAGGCAGAAGAGGAGAAGACTAGTCAGAGATTCTATTTTAATTGCCATGTAATTAACTGCAAAGACACAATGCTCTTATCCCCCTTTCTCCCCTCCCCCCTTTCTCCCCTGCCACCAAGTTAAGCTTTTATTGAGCAAATTAAATGAATAAATGAAGACCATCCTAAACAATGTGTCAATAACTGAGAAAATTCTCAATCCACAAATCCTTCACAGTATCCTCTTACAGTTTCCACTCCTCCACCTCTTACACACACACACACATTGTTTAAAATAGAGACAGACTTTTTTGCCTTTTTTGTACTTTTTCTCGGAACCATCAGGACTTGACAGCAATTACCCACCCACATATATATTCTATTATTATTATTATTATTATTAAGGTGGTGAGCTGGCAGAATCATTAGCACGCTGGCTGGGCGAAAAGCTTAGCGGCATTTCGTCTGCCACTACATTCTGAGTTCAAATTCCGCTGAGGTTGACTTTGCTTTCATCCTTTCGGGGTTGATAAAATAAATACCAGTTGAATACTGGGGTCGATGTAATTGACTTACCCCTCCCCCAAAATTGCTGCACTTATGGCAAAATTTGAAACCGTTATTATTATTATTATTATTATTATTATTATTATTATTATTATTATTATTATTATTATTATTATTATTATTATTATTATTATTAAGGCGGCCAGCTGGCAGAATCGTTAGCACACTGGACAAAATGCTTAGTGCTACATTCTGAGTTCAAATTCCACCAGGATTGACATTGCCTTTCGTCCTTTCAGGGTCAATAAATTAAGTACCAGTGAAACACTGGAGTCAATGTAATTGACTTACCTCCTCCCACAAAATTCCAGGCCTTGTGCCTTTAGTAGAAAGGATAATTGTTATTATTGCTGTAGTTCTACTCTGGTCAACTTTGCCTTTCATCCTTCTAGGGTCAATAAAAGAAATACCAGTTGAGTACTGAGGTTGATGTAATCAACTTATCCCCTACCCTGAAATTGCTGGCCTTGTGCCAAAACTTGAAATTATTATTTTTATTATTATTATTGTTATTATTATTGAGTGAGAGAGCAGTCCTTGCCATCAAAGTGACACTGGGGTAAAATATATGAAGCCCATTATACCCATCATGACTACCCGTCTGATAAGGGTACACCAGGCACAGGCATCACAACCATATGTGTACAACATGGTGATCTCATATCAAGATGAAACTGTGCCTGACCACGCAGGTGGGGCCCAGTTAGAATTTTCTTCAGGTCGAGTAGCCCATCCTGCTCAAAAGGTCTCTGAATAAGGTTTGTTTAAGGATTATTATTATTATTATTATTATTATTATTATTATTATTATTATTATTATGAAGGCAGCAAGCAGCCAGAATCATTATCATACCAAGCAAAATGCTTTGTGACATTTTCAAATTCTGCCAAGGTTGACTTTGCCTTTCATCTTCTCAGGGTTGATAAAATAAGTACCAGTCAATTACTGGGGTTGATACAATCAACCAGCATCCCCTAACTCCCAAAATTTCAGACCTTGTACCTTCAACAGAAAGGATTATTATTATTATTATTTTTTACTTATAACCTGCATGTTTGTTACAATCACTTGCCGAAATACACCCAGCATCCTAGGGCAAGTGAAGGATTACAGTATGACTGAAAGCTTGAGAAAGGGGAGTGACAGGGGCAGGAGCGAAATATCTTCATGTAATACAACACAGACATTTAAATTGATAGGGTTTTTCTAAGGATGTGAACAGTACTTGTCAGCACAATCTTTTAGATTTCTCTGAGACATGGTTCTCCTAGGATCTTATTTAGATGTTTCTGACATCCCTTTTTTATCATACCTAAAGCATCTACAATATGAGGAATAGTTCTTGCTTTAAGATGCCACATATTTTGCATTTCAATTTCCAGGTCCTTATATTTATTTGATTTGTCAAATTCTTTTACAGATATATTTTTATCAGTGGGAACACTTACAACTATTAGTCTACAAGTATTTTCTTCACCTCTCTTTAATAATTACGTCTTGTTGATCAGCCTGGATCATTCTGTCAGAGTTGACTGGAAAATCCCAGAGGATAGTGATATTTTAACCTTCAACTTATTATTATTATTATTATTTATGCAGCCAATTGACACAGTCGTTATAGAAGTGGGTAGAATGCTTTGTAGTATTTGTTCCAGTTCTCCGAGAACTTTGCTTCTCATCTATTTCAGAGGTTGTTGAAATAATTTACCAGTTGAACACAGGGTTGATGTAATTGACTATCCCTTCCCCTAAAATTGTGCCAAAATTTGAAACCATCATTCTTGAGCTGGCAGAACCATTAGCATGCTGGGTGAAATGCTTAGCAGTATTTTGTCTGCTGCTACGTTCTGAGTTCAAATTCTGCTGAGGTTGACTTTGCCTTTTGTCCTTTCAGGGTCGATAAATTAAGTATCACTTGTTAATCAACAGGTCCCCTCCCTCCAAATTTCAGGTCTTGTGCCTATAGTAGAAAGGATTTGGCACACTGGCAGAATCATCAACACAGCAAACAAAATGCTTAGTAATATTTCATCTATCTTTAGGTTCTGTGTTCAAATTTCACTGAGGTTAGCTTTGCCTTTCATCCTTTCAGGGTTGCAGTTGAACATTGGGGTTGATGTAATTCGATTACCCTCTCCCCTGGCCTTGTGTATCATTAAGGTAGTTATTTTACTAAAATGTTCACTATTTTCAAAATTAATTGAAACAAGACCCATCCACCACAACAGAATATCTATAAAACCAAGATTCCAGGTAAAAAGCTTTGGTGTGGGTGCTGGTGCCATGTAAAACACTGGTGATAGTGATACATAAAAGCACTGATGATGGTGCCACATAATAAGCATCCAGTACACTCTGTAAAGTGTTTGGCGTCAGGAAAGGTATCCAGCCATAGAAACCGAAACTATGGAACCTAGTGCGGCCCCTGGCGTTGCCAGTTCCTGTCAGGACATCCAACCTATGCCAGCATGGAAAACAGATGTTAAATATTGATGATGATGATGATAGTGTATTTCAACAAAAAATACGGTAATAAAAGAGTTAAATGATGTAGCTACTTATTTCATTAACCTAAATTACTGGAATGCGGACAACAAACTTAGCATAATGGAACATAACTAAAACTTAAAACAAAAACAAAAAACTCATGCTGTATATTTTTGTTGTTTGCTGGATGCACTGATCCTGTCTATGCAACCTAATCTCTCTCACTCACACTCACACTCATACACAATGTACTTCTGCACAGTTTTTGTTGATGCAATTTCATTCAAAAGGCTTATACTGACCTTAATTCACAGTGATAATGAACCTGTAGCCACATGCTTACTAGGTGAACTGGACACAACCATGCATGTATCCATTATGAAATGCGCACGCACACACACACACACACACACACACACACACACACACAAAATTCTTTTTTATTTTCCTCTACTTCTCTAATACATAGAGCTGGGCAAAGTTATTGCAAGGGTGTCCTCAACTTTTAGCTTTAATTATTGTTCATTTTGTAACCTGTGTAACTTAATCAAGCAGACAGATAAAGAGAAAAGTGATCTGGAAATTTGAGAATCACAACATCACATACAGATTATGTATATATATACACACACACACTATGAGAGGGTAAGAATAAGGACTACCATCATTTTAACATGCACTTTTCCATGCTTGCATTGACCAAATGACATGCACCAAGTTTTTTTTTCCCTTTTTTTTTTTTTTGATGCCTCGATATCTTTCCTGTCACCAACACTCACTTGTTTCAAAGCAAAGTAAATATTTCCCCATCACTAGACATCTTTTCATGGAAGACTGGGAACAAATGACATCATTTGTATGGCAGTAATATCTATTTACATTTATCATGTGATGTCAAGATCAGAAGGCACAAACACACACACAAAATGGGCTTCATTCAGTTTCCATCTACCAAATCAACTCTCACTCTCTCCCTCACTCTCTCTCTCTCTCTCTGTCAGCTTGGTGCTATAGTAGAAGGCACTTATCTAAAGTGCTTTGCAAAAATGTGCTCTTCCTCTTTATTAAGATGGTATGTCCAAACATGACTGTATGATTAGGCAGCTTGCTTAGTACCCATGCAGTTTTGGGGTCAATTCCAACAGAGAAGCACCTCGAGAAAATGTCTTCTACTATAGCCCAAGGCTGACCAATACCTTGTGAATGGATCTGTCAGACAGGAACTGAAAGAATCCCATTGTGAATGCATACATACATGCATACACACATCTGTGTGTGTGTGTGTGTGTGTGTGTGTGTGTATTTTTTATCTTTTATCATTAGAGTGTGGCCATGCTGGAGCACCATCTTCAAGGGTTTTAGTCAAATGAATTGACCCCTGTACTTATTTTATCAGTTTCTTTTGTTGGTTTGCTAAGCTACAAGAATGTAAACAAACCTACACTGGTTGACAAGTGATGGTGGGGGACAAACACAGACACAAAGAGATACACACAGATATATACATATATTTGGATATATACAACTGGCTTCTTTCAGTTTTCATCTACCAAATCCACTGACAAGGCTTTGGTCAGCCCAAGGCTGTAGTAGAAGACACTTGCTCAAGATTCCATGCAGTGGGACTGAACCCAGAACCATGTGGTTGAGAAGCATACTTCTTACAATACAGCTACACCATATATGTGTGTTTTATGTGTACCCTCGTCTTGACATCACCTGATAGTTATAGACAAGCATCACTACAGAAACACTGTTGCTTGTTTCCTTGTTTTCTGCAGAGGAAAAAAGGAGAAGAAAAACATATCAAACCATGGAAGAATATTACTAGGAAACAGGTGAGGGTTGGTGACAGGGAGACCATTTGGTTGTGGAAGATCTGCTTCAGTGTATTCCATCTGTACTCATACAAGCATGAAAAAGTGGATATCAAAACAATGATAATGATGATGGATAAGATGTAATTCTTAGGGGGTATTTGGCAGCTTTTTCTAGCAAGCCACTCAACCAAATAGAGAGAGAGAGAGTCTCCTTCACAGAGTCAACATCTGTTTGGTGCTGGGAGAGAAAAGTGGGTCAGTCATATGTTGTTTTATTATGAACTTGAAATCTCTCGTCTCTTCAAGAATTCCATAGAAATCTCAAATGAATGAACCAAAAACCAAAACACCAACTTAGGCATTGTTGTGATATAGGGTGGGACATGTATGTTTAGTCTATTATTATCAATATACACATGTGTGTTTGTACACATATGCATTATAAGTATATATACATATGTGTAGGTATATATATATGTATATATATATATATATATATATATATATATATATATATATATATATATATATATCATTGCTATTATCTTAAATTGTCATATGTCCAAATTTAGCCAAATGTGTTTTTTTTCAATATTTATTTTTGCTTGCAGTAGCCCGTTCTTTTGGTTAAACTATCGTATCTCCAGCTGCTTCAGTTGCCAAGATATCAAAAATTGCCAAAGTGTAGTACAACGGTTTTGCCATGGAATGGTGAAAGTATTTTTCTGTTTTCTGGAAAAGCACTGTTTTGGGCTTACGACACTTTTGCATAATAGCAACAAGAGAGAGAGAGAGAGAGAGAGAGAGAGAGAGAGAGAGAGAAAGAAAGAGAGAGAGAGGGAGGGAGAGAGAGAGAGACATAGAGAGAGAGACAGAGAGAGAGACAGAGAGAGAGACAGAGAGAGACAGACAGACAGACAGAGAGAGACACAGAGACACAGAGAGAGACACAGAGAGAGAGACACAGAGAGAGACAGAGAGAGAGACAGAGAGAGAGACAGAGAGAGAGAGAGGTGGGGAGAAGAAGGGAGATGGGGAGAGAGAGAGAAAGAGGGAAGTGTGCATACATATACATACACATCTGTGTGTGTATGTATAATCTACACACACACACACACACACACACACAAACAAACACAAGTATACATATAAATACACATACAAACATACATATACACACACATATACATATACAACAAAGTTGATGAGGGAAATGCCCTAGTTATGTAAAGTATGTTTTTCTGTCTCTCATTAGTATCTCTACTTGTCTCTGTCTTCATTTAAAATGCTGGTTTTAATTCACTTCTTTATTTTCATTCTTTGATCTGTTACTTGTTTCAGTCATTGGACTGTGACCATGCTGGGGCAACACCCTCAAGGGTTTTAGTCAAACAGATTGCCCCTGTACTTATGTTTTAAGTTTGGTACGTATTCTATCAAGTCACTTTTTCCAAACCCACTAGGTTTGTCAAACAGTGAAGAGGGGGGCAAAACAGGCATACATATACACATATAGGTATATGCATATGTGTGTGTGTGTGTATACATACATACAATAGGCTTCACCACAGTTTCCTTCTACCAGATTCACTCACAAGATATTGGTCAACCCAGAGCTATCATACAAGACACTTGCTCAAGGTGCTGTGCAGAGGGACTGAACTTGAAACCACATGGTTGCAAAGCAAACTTCTTAAGCACACTTATGCCTGTGCCTGAAATAAATTTAACAAGGGTTCCAGAAAGTTCATTGTTTATTGTTATATAAAGAAGTAGAACTTAAGAGAACATATGACAGGATCTACTGTTGTTTATCTAAGTGGTTATAGTCTATTAGGATTATAGCATCATTTCGGGGTCGATAAATTAAGTACCAGTCAAATACTGGGGTCTATGTGATCGAGTGTGCTCCTCCACACAAAAATCTAGGCCTTGTCTCTATAGTAGAAAGGATTGTTATTATTATTATTATTATTATTATTATTATTATTATTATTATTATTATTAAGGTAGCGAGCTGGCAGAGTCGTTAGCACGCCAGGCGAAATGCTTTGCAGTACTTCGTCTGTCGCTACATTCTGGGTTCAAATTCCGCCAAACTTTAACTCTTCATGCTTTTGGAGTCAACAATATAAGTACCAGTTGAACACTGGAGGTTGATGTAATCGACTTATCCTCCCCCACCCCACAAATAAGATGCCCTTGTGGCAAAATTAGAAACCATTATTATCATTATTAAGACAGTGAGGTGATAGAATTGTTAGTAACACTGGACAAAATGCTTTCCAGTATTTCATCTGTTTTTATGTTCTGAGTCCACCAAAGCTGATTTTGCCTTTCATATTTTTATTTTAAGTACCAATTGAGCATTGTGGTTGATGCAACTGACTTAACTCCTCCCCACCAAATTGCTGGCCTTGTTATTATTATCATCATCATCGTCATCTTCATTTAATGACCACTTACATGAGTTAGACAGAATTTTAGGCAACGTTTTTCTGGTTGTTCCTGTTGCCAAACTTCACCAAGCAAGGTAATATTTCCTCATAGATATGTCTTTCATAGATGACTGGAAACAAGCAACATTGCTTCTATGATGGTGATGCATGTTTACAGCCATCACATGATGTCTAGACAAAGGTACACACAAACAGATTTTATATTTATACATATTCAACAGGCTTCTTTCAGTTTATGTCTAGCAAATTGATTCACAAAACTTTGGTCAGCCTGCAGCTATGATAGAAACACTTTCCCAAGATGCCTCACAGTGGGACTGAATCCAAGATCACAAGGTTAGGAAGCAAGCTACTCAACCACATAACCATGCCTGCAACACTGTGTGTGTGTGTGTGTGTGTGTGTGTGTGTGTGTGTGTGTGTGTGTGTGTGTGTGTGTGTGTGTGTGTGTGTGTGTGTGTGTGTGTGTGTGTGAAGAATCGGAGGTAAGTGTGAGTGGAAGAGGAGCTTGTGGGTTAGAGAGAATAAACAAGAAGATACAGACAGAAAGGTAGGTAAAGAGAAAGAAAATAAGATAGCAAAAAAATGTGTGTTGTGCATGTATGTGTGCACATGCATGTAAGACTTGTGAAAAAGAGGGGGGGGAGCCAAACAAAGAAAAAAAGAAGGAAAGAGAAAGAGGAAATGAGAAAAGAATAGTGAAGGAAAGGAAAAGAAACAAAGAGAGAAGAGAAAGAGAGAGAGAAGTAGAAGAAAGCAAAAGACAGATGGGGAGAGAGGGAGAGAGAGAGAGAGAGAGAGATTAAGATAATGAGAGAAAGAATAACTAGAAGAGAGAACAGACTAGAGATATTCTAATTTTAAACTAACATCTATAACTTCAGATTACAGATAAATTTCACTCTCTCTCTATAACATACACTTTTCTCTTTCTCTCTCTCTCTCTCTCTTTCCTTCTCACTCTCTCTCACACACACTCACAAAAGAAAAAAAAATGATTAAAAAAAGCAACTCCTGGCTAAAAAAATTAGATTTAGTATTTTTTTTCTGCATATTCTTGTTCTGCAAACATTTTT
Source organism: Octopus bimaculoides (assembly GCF_046866305.1). NCBI lineage: Eukaryota > Metazoa > Mollusca > Cephalopoda > Octopoda > Octopodidae > Octopus > Octopus bimaculoides. The sequence goes on along the minus strand of NC_142951.1, from coordinate 20,458,093 downwards.
TTTTTTGCTTGTTTTATTGTTTTTGTGAAACCATTTTTGGCAAAACTTTAAAAATAAAAATAAAATAATTTTTTAATCTCTTTTTCTTTTTTTTTAAATTCCTTTCCAACCTAACTGTGTCAATCATTCAAAAATAGCCATGAGATGCTGAGAATAAATCTGGGATTCCTACTTTCTCAAATAACATGTGCACATTTTTACTAGAGTGATGCAGATACTAGGTTATCAGCATTAACTTCCAAATAACATATTTCTTCTTCAGGGTTAAGGATTTCATTTCACAATGTGTGCCAGGTTAACTTTTTAATAAAAGCCTTGAGTCAACACAAACCTTGTGAAAGAAATTTGGTAGATGGAAACTGTATGGAAACCTGTCAGAAGGTTAGGTGTTTACCAGAAAGATGTAAAAGGTAAATGACACTGTGCAACACAACTTTTGTCCTTGGGTAGCAACTGTTATTTCCTATTTGCTTACCCCTAATAAATATGAAAAATGACTAATATTTCTTTCAAAATTTCCTTTTGTAATATTTATTCAAACCCCAAAGAATCCCTCTCAAAGGATTGTTATTATTGCTGTAAAGTGGTGGGCTGAGAGAATAGTTAGTGCGTCAAACAAAATGCTTAGTGGTATTTCTTCAAGCCCTTTGTGCGCTAAGCCCAAATCTCACCAAGGGCAACTTTGCCCTCATCCTTTTGGAGTCAATAAAACAAAGTATCAGTCAAGTACAGGGGACAATGTAACTGACTTACCTATGTTCCCTAAAATTGTGGGCTTTGTGCCAGAATTTGTAACTGTCATTATTATAATATACAAAAAGGCGGTAGGGTGACAAATTGGCAGAATTGCTGGTTCACTGAGCAAAATGCTTCGCGGCATTTTGTCTATCTTTACAGTCTAATGGCATGAGGTTGATTTTGCTTTTCAGCCTTTTGATGTCAATAAAATAAGAACTAGTTAAACAGGTGGGGGAGGGGGTAATGTGATTGACTAGTCTCCTCCCTCCCTACCAAAAAAATTTCAGACCTTGTGCCAAAATTTGAAACCAATATTATTATATCATCATTATCATTATTATCATCATCATCATTCTTTAACGTCCGCTTTCCATGCTAGCATGGGTTGGACGATTTGACTGAAGACTGGCAAACCAGATGGCTGCACCAGGCTCCGATCTGATTTGGCAGAGTTTCTACAGCTGGATGCCCTTCCTAACGCCAACCACTCCGAGAGTGTAGTGGATGCTTTTACATGCCACCGGCACGAGGGCCAGTCTGGCGGTACTGGCAATGGCCACACTCAAATGGTGTTTTTTACGTGCCACCTGCACTGGAGCCAGTCCAGCAGCACTGGCAACAACTTTGCTCGAATGTTTTGTTCACGTGCCACCGGCACAAGTGCCAGTAAGGTGACACTGGTAACAATCACACTCAAATGGTGCTTTTTACGTGCCACCGACACGGAAGCCAGACAGCTGCTCTGGCAGTGATCCCGCTTGGATGGTGCTGTTAGCGCTCCACTGGCACAGGTGCCAGTCATCGAATTTGGTTCAATTTCGATTTATAAGAAAGAATTATTACTGCTGTTGTTATTGTTGTTGTGGTGATGAAGATGAATAAGCAGAATTATTGTGGAAGAAAAGACAGTAGCAAGGCCAAAAAAGAAAGACAAGAGAAAGTAAGAAGGAAAAGGACAGAAAGAAGGAGAAAGGAAATGAAAAAAAAAAACAGCAAAATGGATGGCCAAGAAAAAGGAAGGAGGGAAGGAAGGAAGGAAGGGGGGAAAAGAAAGAAAAATGCCCCAAAAAAAAAGACCAAAGAGAAAGAGAACTTAATAAAAAGCAAAAATGGTAAATTCAAGACAGGATGCCATGTACGGATGTGACAATATTACATTTATGTAACCATTGGTGACAACACAGAGCAGAGAGAGAGAGGAAGAGACAGATAGACAGTATTGAGTGGAATGTCATAAACATAAGGAAGGAAGAGGTGGAAGTGGTGGTGGAACATAACTATGGTGGTGGTGTTGGGGGGAGGCAGAGAGCAAGTGAGGCCCTGAGGGTGAGGGGCATTGAAGTCAACAGGAAGTATCTGTAAGAATCAAAATTAATGTGAACATTACACTTTATGTAGAAACTTGGAAGTGGCGGGGATAAACATGACATTATATATATATATGATGGTGGATGGCTAAATGGATAGGGTGTTCCACTCATGAGTACTAGATTGTAGGTTCAATTCCTGGACTGGGTGGCATGTTGTGTTCTTGAGCAAAACATTTCATTTCACACTGCTCCAGTCCACTAAGCTGTAAATAGGTGGACCCTGCAATGGAGGAATGTTGATGCAAAAGTGCATTGTGATCAGTGATGTATAACAACATCAAACTGCCTTCCTCCAATTTTAGCCAATTTTTTAACACTATGTACATAAGAACAATGGAAGAAGCTTTGAAGATTAAAAAAAATGAAAATTTTTGAAATCAGTAATCATCGTTACAATCCCCACTTCCTTTATTTTCAAACAGAAAATGAAATATAATTTAAAAACAATAGTGACCCATGCTCAAGAAGATCTGTACTTTGCAGCAGAAGTGTTAAGACCGATCCTTCTGGTGGTGTAAAGCACTCATGGTGGTGCCACAGAAAAGTGCTTGTCTGGTGACACATAAAAGTGCCTGTGCAGTGCCACATAAAAATCCTCATGCAATGCCACGTAAAAGCACCTAGCACATTCTGTAGAGTGGTTGGCATTAGGAAGGGCATCCAGCCATAGAAACCATGCCAAATCAGACTGGAGTCTGGTGCAGCTCCCCAACTTGCAAGCTCTGGACACACCGTCCAACTCATGCCAACATGGATAACAGGCGTTAAATGATAATAATGAGTGAAATTTTTTTTAAATATTTTCATTAACTCCTACCCCATAAATTCTAAAATTTCAGCTTTTGTTTCAAAATTGTTTTTTAATCATAGTTTTAAAATACAGACAGTACAAATCTGCAATTTGTTCTTGTTAATAATTTTCAAAATAACTTTCAGACAAAAAGGTGTATGATTTAAGGGAGATTTAGCTGGTGTTTCTAGCACATTCTGTACCATCCTTTTTTTTTTTTTTTTTTTGTCACTCTGACATGTACTGATGAAATGATTGGAAGCAGGTGTTTGGGCACAGGTGGTTTGGCATGACAGACTGGATTTGAACCTGTTTTGGCAAAAGTACTTTTTGGCACTGGAGGCAAACATATACACACATAGACATACAGATAGAGGGTGTGAGTGGAGGTGCATGGCTTAATGGTTAGGATGCTGAACTCATGATCATAAGACTGTGGTTTCGATTCCTGGACTGGGCAATGCATTGTGTTTTTGAGCAAAACAGACAGAGAGATACAGATAGACAGAGAAAGATTACAATTTATTAATAGAACATGATTGACAAACACTTTCTCTGTCTCTATATAAATAAAGAGAAGTATGTTCAGACACCTAAAGTGAGAGAGAGAGAGGGAGAGAGAGAGAGAGAGAGAGAGAGAGAGAGAGAGAGAGAGAGAGAAGCAGAAAGTGAATGAGAAAAACATTACAGAATCTGATATAATAAATGAACATCAAATTAGTGATGCCAAAATGACTGGCATAATGTCTCTTACCCAGCAAGACAGTCAGATTGCAAAGGCAGACTCTACCTAGCTGTAGATAGGTACCATGCATGATAGAACCCGTTTGTTGGACAAAATTTAGTTAGTATTCCTGACTCAACATAATCAGGAAAGCTACACAAAACAGCTGGTCCGACAGAGCCTTGTGATATGAGATTGAAGATTATGATGGCATGTCAAGGTGTAGCAAAATGGGCATTGTGAGAATGCTTGAAAGTCTAAAAGACATAGCAGCTAAAACCAGACATTACAAGCATGTGTGTATGTATATGTGTACATTTGTGTGTAGTCATGTGATGTGCATATTTCATTTGTTTTAGAACTCTTTTTCCATGCTAGTGTGCTAGTGTGGATTGTATCGTGTGCGTGTGTGTATCGACATACACAAATATCTGCACATATATATATATATATATAGACACACACCCACACTCACACATGTGTGCATGTTGGTGAGAGTGCATGTGTAAACTTATATTTATATACACAACACCACATACATAAGTACAAATATGACCTTTGTGTGTGTGGAAAGAGAGAGAGAGAGAGATTATATATATATACATACACACACTACATTTTTTTTGTCAAATCCAATAAAAGAGAAATCAAAGAAAAGAAAGAACAAAATATATAAATACAAATCCAAAGCAATCAGAAATATTCAGGCCAGGCCAGGTGATATTACAAGGCAGTCAAAATATACAGGTAAATCACATTTACAGGTGGCGCCACTGCTGGGATAAATGTGGGGCAATGTTTGTTTTGCTTAGTTTTGTTGTCTTGTTGGCACATGAGCACTTAACACACACGAAAAAATATATACACACAAATATATATGTAGACATGCATATATATATATATACACACACACACACATATACATACATATCATATATATAAACAGACACATACATTCATACATACTTATACTTGTATACAAACACATACACACACACCTACATGTATAAACACACACACGAGTGTGTGTGTGTGTGTGTGTGTGTGTGTGTGTGTGCGCATTACTGTTTATTCCTTGGTTCCAACAAACACCAAATCTTGGCTCCAACCCAAACTGACGCCACTCACACACAGCTCTTGTGCAGAGAGGAATTTTGATCATTGCTTCATATGGAATAGAAAAACACGGCTCTTCTACGTCCGACAGGCATGACGGGGTGGAGATGGGGCACTGATGTAATGGTGGCGTGTTTATGCAAAGTCGGTGGTTGAAAGGAAGGAGGAGAGAGGGGGAGGGATGAAGAGAGAGAGGGGGTGAGAGAGAGGAGTTGTGAGGGGGAGGAAAGCTTTCCAGTCAATACACACACACATGTATATGTATATATATAATTTTATTTAAAAGAGTTCGAACTCTGTTTGTTTTTTGTGTTTTATTTATATTCTTGTAAAATTAATGTGGGATATAGAATATGGAATATATAATATATAATATAAAAATGGATGGTACAATGAAATGAAGTATTGAATGTCTTATTGAATATATGGAATATGTCTTATTGAATATATGAAATATTGAGTGTTTTTATATATATATATATATATATATATATATATATATATAGTTCAAAAAAACAATAACAAAAAAACAAAAAAACAACAAAGTGAGGATGTGATATGGATAGTATTATTGGACGCTCAGGAAAGGAAAGATATATATATATATAAACATACACATACACACACACAAATATATATACGAACACACATATAATGTAATAATTTCTTTAAAATGTTTTATTTTAAATAACAAAACTGATAGACGTCATAGATTCCTGGTGTGTGTGTGTGTGTGTGTGTGCATGTGTGTGTGTGTCCATGCATATATGCATGAGTGGATGTGCAAGAGTGAGTGTATATGTATATGCATATGCATATGCATACACAAGCACTTATGCAAGGTGGGGTATATGTACGTGTGGCATGAATGTCTATTATTATGTGTATGCATGTGTGTGTGAGTCTGTGTGTATGTGCATGTAATTATGTGTTCATAACTATGTGTGTGCATGCAGGCATGTGTTGAAGTTGATGTATGTGGAATGGGATGGTCCTTTCACTCAAATACACACACATAAATACATACACCAATATGGTATTTCCTTAAAATTGTTTTAACTTAAATAAGTAGCCAAACTTTTGGACATCATAAATTCTTTTTTCTGTGAGTGGGTGTGTGTGTGATAGAGAGGGAGAGAGAGAGAGAGAGTGTGTGTGTGTGTGTGTGTGTGTGCGTTAACTGGGCAGCTTCTTTCCCAACCTCTTCCGCTCAACACACAAGCAGGAAACTACAGATCTTAGATGTATCAAATCTTATATTCTAAATATTCAAGACCATTAAACACCACACATGCACACACCCATATACACACACACAGACATACGTACATGCATACATACACATGAGCATTAACACAAGCACACACAGACACCATGACTTACAAATACACACAAGTGCACACATACATACATGCACGCACAAACACACATACACAAACAAGCACATAAACACACACACAAGAACACACACAAACACACATACATACGCATACAAACACACAAAAACATACACAACCACACACTCAAAGACACACATATGCACACAAAGAAACACATGCCCACACACATACACACACACACACACACACAAACATACACATGCTCACAAACACACAAACATATCCATGACCCAATTATTATTTTGAGATATTTCATTTTTGTTGCTCTTTAAATCCCATTATATCATTATTAAAACATCTTTTAACCTTTTTGATACCAACCAACCAACTTGAAACTACCCCTGGTTCTACGATACAAACTTCCTATTTTAAAGTAGTCTCAGTTAAAAACTGCTATCAAAATCTCATGTTATGTTCCAAACATCAACTTAATAATGACAGGGTTATTTTATCAAATTCTTTTTATTTTCAAAAGTTAATTGAAACAAAGAGAGTATGTTTCAACAAAAATATGCTAACAAAAGAGTTAACTATCTTGATACCAATCCACCTAAGATCAACCCTAGTCCTATGACACAAAATTCTTGTTTTAAAGTGATCTAAAAACTTTTTGTCAAAATTTCATGTTAATTTATGTTTCAAACATCGAGTTAATAAATGACAAAGTTATTTTACTAAATTATTCACTATTTTAACCCTTTAGCATTCAGATCATTCTGTCAAATAAAATGCTTATTTATTCACATTGTTTTGAATTAATCATACATTATCTTCTGGCTTTGAGGTTTTGATGAGGCATTTGTTTATTTTTAAAATGACGTTGCAGAGTAGGTGTGAGATGCCAGCTCTAGTCAGTTTAAACATAAAACAGGTATGGTATATGGATCTGATACGGCCAATTTGAATACTAAAGAGTTAAAAATCAATTGAAATAAAGGCAGTGTATTTCAAAAGAAATATGGTAACGAAAGGGTTAAAGCCATTAATCAAAATTTCATAATAATTCATGTTCCAAACATGAACATAATAATAGTTCAAATTTTGGTACAAGGCCAGCAATTTTAGAGGAGTGGGTAAGTCAATTAAATCAACCCCTGTGCTCAACTGATACTTTATTTAATCAACCCTGAAAAGATGAAAGGCTAAGTCAATCTCAACATCATTTAAACTCAGAATATAAAACCAGAAGAAATATTGTCAAGCATTTTGTCCAGCATGGTTACAATTCTGCCATCGTGACACCTTTTAATAATGACAAAGATATTTTGCTAAATTCTTCATTATTTTAAAAGTTAATTGAAACAAAGACTGTATTTTGAAAGAAATATGGTAACAAAAGAATTAATTAACCAATAAGTCAATGAGGGGAATGAGACGATTGGATGCAGCTGTTCGGACAATAGTGGTTTGGCATGTCTGATTGGACTCTGAACCTGTTTTGATAACAGTGTTTTTTGGCACTGGAGGCAAACACATTCATACATACACACATAGAAATATACACATATAGATAGAGAGAGAAAGTAGAGGTGCATGGCTTAACTGTTAGGGTATTGAACTCATGATTGTAAGACTGTGGTTTTAATTCCTAGATCAGGTGATGCATTATGTTCTTGAACAAAACATTTCATTCACATTGCTCCAGTCCACTCAGCTAGCAAAAAGGAGTAATCCTGCAAAGGGCTGGTGTCTTTTCCAGTGGGAAATAGACAGACCATAGAATCTGGGAAATGGTCCTTATGAATTTTATATGACTTGGGGAAGGAGCTTTATCCTGTTTTAATAAGTCAATGGATGTCATTTAATTATGATGATTGTTCAATTGTTCAATCAACTGAGTTACCAGCTCATTGAATTCACATGTACACGGCTGATTATTCCTCAGGCATATGAATCATTAACATAATCCTTAAACAGAATCAGAATGACACCTCGTATGACAATGGTGAGGCTTTGAATTATGGGTAAAATCAACGTACCAAGTTTCTGCTCTGTTTCTGTCTCCCCAAAGCCACTGACAAGACTTGAATCAACCTAAACAAGGTGTCATGCAATGGGATTGAAATCAGGATCTCGTGATTGATAAGCAAAACAGTTAAATCTTTCAGGAATGCAACATCTCCAGTTCTTTTAATGATAGTTCCATTCATTAATGCTTTCTTCAACTTATATACATTATGATGGCTCACAGCGGCACTGTGAGCAAAGAGACAGAGAGAGCTTCTTCACCACATGGCCATGCTTACATACTTTATACTAGGCTGGAACGAAAATCCTGTTGCACTTTTTACATGATCACTTAGAGTATACCTTTTCAACACTAATCGTAAGATAAGCACTAATTTTTACATTCTAACTTTTTTCATTCTTTGCAAATAACTTTATACTACAGTAGTGAAATTCATGATTTCGTTCTTTTAAAGCAAGTTTAGATCAGACCCCTATCAGACACTGCATGCTGCATTAATTAAAAAGGAGCTCTTCAGCAATGGAAGTAGCCAGAAATATTCATGCTATCTATGAAAATGAAGCGTTAAGTGTCCTGACATGCTAACAATCATTTGGTCAGTTTTGCACAGGAAATCTCTCTCTCTCTCTCTCTCTCTTGTAGATTCCCCTCAATCTCAACAACCAAGTTATGTTGATATTGAACTTCTGAAAACTGTAGCTGAAGAAAACCCAACGCAAAACAGACAATTGAAGTCACACTTTAATCATAAAACACTTTCATGAACTAGAAAAAGTGTCTAAACTTGGTCAGTTGGTCTCTCATCATCTGACTGCTTCTTAGCTTATTCAGAGAGTTGCCTCCTTCTTTCATTGAAGAGTGAACTTGCCACCAAACAGAGTTATTACATGTGATGAAAAGTGGGTTCTCCATAATTATATCCAATGAAAACGATAATGGCTAGCATCCAATAAAATGGGAGAACCCTAACTGAAACAACAGCTGCAAAAAGTTACATTCTGTGTTTTGTGAGATATGAAAGTTATCATCTGTCATGAAGTGTTAAACTAAAATGATATAGTTACTGCAGAGAAGTACTGTCATCATTCAGAAGCACTGCACATTCAGAAGCACCCATCATTGGTCACTTGTAAAGAGACGATATTCTTACATGATAATGCAAAACCACATATCGCCCAAGTGACTCAGAAAGAGACTATAGCACTATATACGGAAGCTTTGCTTCATCCTCCTCACTCTCTTGACCTAGCTCCATCTGACTGTCATCTTTTCAGATCATTGCAACATTATTTACAGAGAAAATAGTTTATCAATTGTGTAGACCTGAATAATTTTACACCCAAGAGATCAATAATTAGCCAAAATGATGGGATTATGTCATCAATAATGATAGGAAATATCTTGAGAAAATACAAGGTGACTGTAAAGTTTGGATACATAGATGAAAAGCATATTTTCAATCATTTTATTCAACTACATTAATGAATAACATTTTTGACACAGTTTCCATCATTAGCAATTCAGAGTTCAATGGGCTTTGTGAGATTAAAATGAACTCAATGCAGGAAGTCCACATTTCAGTTTGAACACATTCATTTGTGATGCTTTCCTTCAGATAATCCATACCTAAGATTTTCATAGTGTACACCTTCTTCAGAATACCGCTAGAAAAAGAAGTCAAGAGAACCAATATCTGGTGAGTGAGGAGCCCATTCCACAAGAATATTGGTGATATTTCCAAAGTATGTAGACTTCATGGTCACCTTGTATATCTATTAAGATGAAAGAAGCATCTGTTTCTCTCCCATCATGAAAAGTGACAGGACTTTCTTTCCAATCTAATTACATATATCTATGTGTGTGTGTTTGCATGTGAAATATATATATATATATATATATATATATATATATATATATATATATATTGTGGCTGTGTGGTAAGAAGCTTGCTTCCCAACCACATGGTTCTGGGTTCAGTCCCACTGCGTGGCACTTTAGGCAAGTATCTTCTATAGCCTCAGGCTGACCAAAGCCTTGTGTGGATCTTGTAGACGGAAACTATAAAAAGCCCATAATGTGTGTGTGTGTGTGTGTGTGTGTGTGTGTGTGTGTGTGTGTATCTGTCTGTTCTGCCATCATCGCTTGACAGCCGATGTTAGTGTGTTTACATCTCCATAACTTTGTGATTCAGCAAAAGAGATCGATAGAATAAGTAATAGGCTTACAAAGAATAAGTCCTGGGGCCGATTTGTTCAACTAAAACAAGAGATTAAAAGAATAAAAGAATGTATATATACACACACACACACACACATATGTACATTTTATTTATATATATATATATATATATATATATATATATATATCAGATCATCCCATAAGTTCTGTCTGATTTTACATTTTTTTAAAAACTGAATGAAATTTAATATTATTCTAAAATGACTAATGGAATTTAAAATTATTTTTATGCATTTGTGTACATTTAAACTAATTGCATTATTATTTTACAGAATAATAGAATTAAAATTTCTTTGATTAAAATCCTTTCTAACATGGAAGTATCCAAAGAGCATTTGAGACACATAATGCTTTATGAGTACAAAAAAGGAAACTCTGCAGCCGAAGCAACTCAAAGCATACACTCAGTTTATGGGAAAGAATGCTTGAATGAAAGAACTTGCAGAAGATGGTTTGCAAAATTCAGAAGTGGAGATTTCAGCCTTGAAGATGAAGATCGAACAGGCTGTCCAATTGAGTTTGACGATAAGCTCCTTGAGGCATTACTTGAAGAAAATCCTGCATTATCAGTTGGAGAATTCGCAATAAAGCTTAGTTCAAACCATACAACTGTTCATTGTCATCTTCAACAACTTGGAAAGGTTCCTAAACTTGGAAAATGGGTGCCTCATGAATTGTCAGAAAGCAACCACAAATCCCGAGTTGATATCTGCTCTTCTCTCCATTCTCACAAACTCATTTCACCCGTTTTGGATAGACTTGTAACTGGTGACAAAAAAATGGATCTTCTATCGAAATGTTAAACGTCGTAAACAGTGGCTTGGTAAAAGGAAAAAAGCTCAACCACAACTGAGAAGGGAACTTCATGGTTTCTAATGAGTGCTGCTGGCCAAATGACCCACCAGTACAACCTGTTGTATAGGTGGATCATCAGTGGCTAAACTGGCATCCTTACCAGGACAGCCTAGTATCGAGGGTTGCTAGAAACCCAGCAGAACTAAAATCAGGACTTGTCAAAAGGACAGAGGAAACAAATTTAAGTTCTACGACTATTTGGCAATAGTCGTTCCCCCACCTGTCTCTGTTGTTTGTTTTTTGTATAATTTTGTACCAGGCATGGTTGTGTGATAAGAAGCTTGCTTCCCAACCACATGGTTCTGGGTTCAGTCCCACTGCATGGCACCTTGGGCAAATGTTTTCTACTATAGCCTCAGGCCAACCAAAGCCTTGTCAGTGGATCTGGTAGATGGAAACTGAAAGAAGCCCATCATATATATATATATATATATATATATATATATATATATATATATATGTGTGTGTATTTATGTGTGTGCATCTGTGTTTGTCTGCCTACCATTGCTTGACAGCCAATGCTGGTATGTTTACATCTCCATAACTTAGCGGTTCAGCAAAAGAGACCAAAAACCTTTAAGGTGGTGCTCCAGCATGGCCACAGTCAAATGACTGAAACAAGTAAAAGTATATATATATATATATATATATATATATATATATATATATATATATATATATATATATAATTCATCATTTTTATATTTTAATTACAATAATAATGCATTTTCCAGCCATAGAAACCATGCCAAAACACAACAGAAGACATAGTTACCCCCAACATGTTAAAGGAGTGTAACTCCAAGTGCAGCAACCCAAACTTGATTGTAACAAATCATCCAACTCAAACAAGAAGGGAAAGTGGCTATAACGCAATAATGAGGAGGATGATGATGATGATGATGATGATGATGATGATGATGATGATGATGATGATGATGATGATGATACATAACACATAAATTGCAGTAATATTTGTTAATAGATTATTAAATTCACAGTTTCATTTGCCAATGTAATCCCCCCATAACTACTAAACAGTGTTATTATTGCATTTAAGAAACAATAAAAATAGTGGAGAGACAGAGATAAAAGAGGGTGGAGACTAAAACAGAAAGAGATAGGAGGGGGAATATTTGAGATTTTACACACACACACACACACACACACACACACACACACACACACACACACACACACACACACACACACATATGAGAGAGAGGGTGAGAGAGGGTGAGAGAGAATGCATACAGAGATTTGGGGAAGACAGAGTGTATGAGTTATTCAGAGAGATGCAAGAGAAAGTTGAGTGGTATAGATGAGAGGTAGAGAGAGACAAAGAACACAGAAAGAGGTAAGGTATGAAAGAGACAGAAAGAGTGAGCAAAGAATTCAAGATAGAGAGAGAGAGAGAGAGGTAAGAAAAATATGTGTGTGAGAAATGAGAGAGAGAGAGAGAGAGAGAGAGATCAGATAGAGATAGTTGTGAAGAAAGAGATGCATAAATAGAAAGAAAAACCAGGATGACATGAAAAACAAATGATAGAAGAGAAGATTGGTGAAGTAGGAGAGAGAGAGAAACAGATAAAAGGAGATTTAGACAGCAACAATGTGAGGGGGTGGGGCAGAAGATAACACACACACACACACACACACACACGTATGTGTGTACGTGTATATATGTGTGTATGTGTGTGTGTGTGTGCGTGCGTGTGTGCGTGCGTGTGTGTGTATATAGATATATATTTATATATACATATGTATATATATGTGTTTGTACATATCGGTTCTGGACATAAGCCAGAGACTAACTAGAGATGCTGACTAACACTTTTGTGATTGGGAGTTGGAGGAGGTGTTGGAGTGGGGGGGGGGGGGGGGGGGTGAAAAACGAAGCAGAAGAATCAGTAACAGAGTCTATGTACTTTGTGGTCAAAGACCTGCTATGCATGCGTGTATGCAAGTGTGTGTGTGTGTGTGTACATATACATGTATGTGTATAATGTATATAAATTTACACACACATACACATATATCTGCATGTATGCATGAGGCTATTTTATATGTATGCATGTGTGTGTGTGTGTGTGTGTGTGTCATATGTATGTATATATATATATATGAGTGTGTGCATATATATAATAGATATATAAAGTGAGAGAGAGAGAGAGAGAGAGAGAGAGCGAGAGAGAGAGAGAGAGAGAGGGGGAGAGAGAGAGAGAGAGAGAGAGAGAGAGAGGAGGAGGAGGCATGTGTCATTGGGAATATCTGGGTCAAACAGTTCTTACTTTCTGAAGTTTTTCAGAAATGCTGTATTTAAAGATGAAGTGGGAGTTGGAACAATAAACACGCCAACACCACACCACCATCACATCCCACACACATGCATAACATACATTAGAAAGAGAAAGCAAATAGCCCATCCATCCATCCAATCAGCCAGCAAGCCAGCCAGCCAACCAGCCAGCCATGTAGCCAATAATTTGTATATTTGATTAGATATGTTTAATAGAAGAGTAGATTAATCAACCATTGAATGTTAGTAATGAAACAACATGAACAACACACACAGACACACACACACACAGACACAGACATGTGCATACACATCCACCTACAAGTGACTGAAACACCCAGCTCGTTGCCAATTTGTACAATTACTCGTACCTGGTTACATGTTATATACACAATATTTCAACTATGCCTTCCATGTATGTATACACATATGAAAACATATATTTCATCATCATCATCATCATCATCAAATATGTAGGAAAATATACATTTCATCACTATCGCCAGCATCATTTTACATTGGCTTTCCATGGCCTTGTGGCTGCTACTTGCCTAGCTGACTCAGAAGACCACATTTCACTCCTAAATTATATTTTTGATTTGGTTTTGAAGGATGGATGCCTTTTCTTACACCCCAAACCCTTCACAGAGTGTCCTGGGTGCATTTTCTCATGTCACCAACACAAGGAAGAATAGGGGTCAGAGGTGGAATATAGGTAGAGTGATCAGAGTACATGCAGATCTGATGAGACCCCCCTTCTATGTGTACCTCAAAATAAACGAGATAGTTAGGTTCATAAGGAGAGGAAGGGGTAGCATTCCATACCATGAGGTTATCCTGAAATAGGAGTTGCTTATCTATTGGTAAATATCCCAAATTTGTAATAATATATATATATATATATATATATATATATATATATATATATATATAATACAAAGAATATCTATGCATGTATACACACATATATGTACATAATATATATATATATATATATATATATATATATATATATATATATATATATATCATCATCATCATCATCGTTTAATGTCCGCTTTCCATGCTAGCATGGGTTGAACGATTTGACTGAGGGCTGGTGAAACCGGATGGCAACACCAGGCTCCAATCTAAATTTGGCAGAGTTTCTACAGCCGGATGCCCTTCCTAACGCCAACCACTCAGAGTGTGTAGTGGGTGCTTTTACGTGTCACCTGCACGAAGGCCAGTCAGGCGATACTGGCAGCGGCCACGCTCGAAATGGTGTCTTTTATGTGCCACCCACACAAGCCAGTCCAGGGGCACTGGCAACAATCATATATATATATGTGTGTGTGCAGCACTATTCGTGTGGCAAGTTTTCTACAGCCAAATGCCCTTCCTGACGCCAACCCCCACCTGTTGGCAATATATATATATATATATATATATATATATATACAGAACGGGCTTCTTTCAGTTCCCATCTACCAATCTGCTCACAAGGCTCTTTGTCACTCTGAAGTTATAGTAGAAGATACTTGTCCAAGGTGCCACACAATGGGACTGAATCCTGAACCATGTGCTTGAGAAGCAAGCTTATACACACACACACACAAACAAATATACAGACATGCACACATATTTATGTATGTGAGTGCATGTAAGTTTTTGCTTTTGTGTTTCTTACCGTGTGACAACCGGTGTTGGTTTGTTTACATTCTCATAACTTAGTGATTCAGTAAAAGATCCTGATAGAATAAATACCAGTCATTAAAAAAAAAAAAACAAAGAAAAACATAAGTACTGGTTTCAATTTGTTCAACTGAACTTTTCAAGGTGGCAGCCCAGCATGGCCACAGTCCAATGACAAACAAATGAAATATAAAACAAAGAAGCAAACAGATAAATAAAAATGGGTCATTTGGTGAAGAAATTGACACAAACTAGGAGACAAACATCAGCCCTGGTAGATATTAAAAGTAGGGTTTTAAAAGCCAAAATATATGTTAAGCTTCTTTTTCCACCCTCACGCTTCCTTCTTTCTTCTACTTATTCTTTCTCGTAAACTCCTCACAGTTCTATCACTCACTCCTCTTGTCCTTTTTTCTCCTCCTCCTCCTCCTCCTCCTCTCACATACATAGCTCTGCATACACAAAGCTATCTACATATTTACACACGAATACACACACAGATCACAACATACATGAAGAACAGAGAAAAGTGGGGGTGGGGAGAAATACAAGCCGGTGAATCTTTAATAGAGGAACTGATAGAAGTTTTGAAACAAAGTATTCAAAGGAAGAAATGGTTTCTGCCTCACATTTCTCAACTGGAATAAAATGAATCCCTCCCCAGGGAGAATTTAGTTTCGTTTTAAGAAAAATAAATGAACAAAAACAACACTAGATTCCAAGGAAGAAACTAACTGTGGTATGTGGTAAAAGAAGAATTCAGGAAATGTAATTCTCAAAATGCAACAAGTTTGTTCATGTGTCTCTGGGAAAAGTACTGAATTTACTTGAGTAAATGTCACACTTTTTTTTATATTTGATTTTAACTGGAATAAAAGAAAGAAACTGGGGTGTGACTTAAACACAGAGCAATGCTAAAATAATGAAGGGAAATTAAAGCGTGTAACTTATATGAAGTAAATATGGTGTGTGTGTGTGTGTGTGTGTGTGTGTGTGTGTGTGTGTGTGTGTGTGTGTGTGTGTGTGTGTGTGTGTGTGTGTGTGTATGTGTGTGTATGTGTGCGTGTGTGTGTGCGTGTGTGTGTGTGTGTGTGTGTGCGCGCGCGCATATACACACACAGATATGGTTGCATGGTTAGGAAGCTTGCTTCTCAACCACATGGTTTTTGAGTTTGGTCCCACTGCAAGGTACTTTGGGCAAGTGTCTTCTGCTGACTGAAGACTTGAGATTCAATTTGGTAGGCAGAAGCTCCTGTCCTGTGTATACATGTGTGTGAAAGTGCTTGTGCTTCCTATAACAGATAGGAGGGGATATATATATATGTATATATATATATATATATATCTTTTATCTTTTACTTGTTTCAGTCATTAGACTGCAGTCATGCTGGGGCACCATCTTGAAAAATTTTAGTGAAACAAACTGACCGCAATACTATTTTTTTTTTCTCAAACTTAGTCCTTATTCTATCTGATTCTTTTGCAGAACTGCTAAGTTACAGCAACATAAACACACCAACACCAATTGTCAAGTGTGGTGAGTGGACAAACACACACACACACACACACACACACACACACACACACACACACACGAAATATGAGAGAGAGGAAATGGCATTCATGAGACTCTTCAGAACCAATACGATCGCTTCAACCCAGCATGTACTGGTACCTTACAGGTGAGGTGCTCCACAAACAATTGGTGCAAATGCATCTCATCAGATGACTTTTTGCAAAGTATTTCGCTTCTTATTGTTATAGAAATAAGCAAAAACAGTTTCACATGCTGAATTAGACAGACAGACAAATATACATATATATACATTTCATATATTTGAATGCATTTGCATCCTATTGTCTTTAAGAAGGTTGATATCGAAGACTAAAGATATTGGATAATGTAAATATAATTCTAGACACATGGTTAACTGATGTTCAAGTTGTTGACCAACAGATTCTTTAAGATGTTCACTAACAAATGTTTATGTTTACAAATGTTCAAGATATCCAACAAATGTTTAAGATGTCAACCTACAGATGTTCAAGATGCTGATCAACAGATGTTGATCTACATATGTTCAAGATGCTGATTTACATATACTCTTTTACACTTTTACACTTTTACTTGTTTCAGTCATTTGACTGTGGCCATGCTAGAGCACCGCCTTTAGTCGAGCAAGTCGACCCCAGGACTTATTCTTTGTAAGCCTAGTACTTATTCTATCAGTCTCTTTTGCCGAACTGCTAAGTGACGGGGACATAAACACACCAGCATCGGTTGTCAAGCCATGCTAGGGGGACAAACACAGACACACAGACACACACATATATATATATATATATATATATATATATATATATATATATATATATATATATATATATATATATATATATATATATATGCAGATAGAGGGCAGGGAATTGCCAAGCCAATTAGTTAATAAAATTAATGATTAACAATTTTGCCAAGTAGTTCAGTATGCAAAAAATCCTTTATCGGTAAAAACATTTATAATTATAAACATATAGGGATCAGCATGAGATTGCTTCACCAACATACTGAAAATTCAGAAATAGCAGTCAAAGCAGTCAAAGAACTACTAATTCTAAACTACAATTTTTTCTCTATTGTTAATCATTAATTTTCTTAACTAATTGGCAATTCCCTGCCCTATATCTGTATTTATATTGATGGTCTTCTATTGGATGGTTTAACTGCAGTCTTTTTCTGCGGGATTATTTGTGGCGCACATGGGGTAAATTCTTGAGGAGAGATGCGGAACTCACTAGTCGATAAATTTGTGAATGCCTTTCCTTATGTGATTTTGATGTCGCATGGTCAAATACCCATGAGTATATGGGCATTTTCAGATTTATTGTGAGTGGAAAAGAATGAATTTTATATTCTTAATCACGAAACGTCGTACATGATTAACTAAAGGCAGGTTTGTTTTTATTTTCTCTTCTGTTTTTGTTCTATGTGTGCCGTAAATATCGCCATCCGTTAGAGAAAAAATTGTAGTTTAGAATTAGTAGTTCTTTGACTGCTATTTCTAAATTTTCAGTATGTTGGTGAAGCAATCTCATGCTGATCCCTACATATTTATAATTATATATTTATATATATTTATATATATATATATATATATATATATATATATATATATATCATCATCATCGTTTAACGTCCGCTTTCCATGCTAGCATGGGTTGGACGATTTGACTGAGGACTGGTGAAACCGGATGGCAACACCAGGCTCCAGTCTGATTTGGCAGAGTTTCTACAGCTGGATGCCCTTCCTAACGCCAACCACTCAGAGAGTGTAGTGGGTGCTTTTACGTGTCACCCGCACGAAAACGGCCACGCTCGAAATGGTGTCTTTTATGTGCCACCCGCACAAGCCAGTCCAGGGGCACTGGCAACGATCTCGCTCGAAAATCCTACAGGAGCCAGTCAGGCGG
This sequence comes from Octopus bimaculoides, assembly GCF_046866305.1. Classification (NCBI taxonomy): domain Eukaryota; kingdom Metazoa; phylum Mollusca; class Cephalopoda; order Octopoda; family Octopodidae; genus Octopus; species Octopus bimaculoides. Next base: position 20,439,452 of record NC_142951.1, on the reverse strand, counting down.
TACTGGCAACGGCCATATATATATATATATATATACATATATACGATGGGCTTCTTTCAGTTTCTGTCTACCAAATCCACTCACAAGGCTTTGGTCGGCCCGAGGCTATAGTAGAAGACATTTGCCCAAGATGTCACGCAGTGGGACTGAACCCGGAACCATGTGGTTGCTAAGCAAGCTACTTACCACACAGCCACTCCTGCGCTCAAGATATTGAACTACAGGTATTTAAGATATAGATTTACAGATGTTTAAAACATTGTTCAACAGATTTTCAAGATGTAGATCAATAGATGTTAAAAAATATTGACCAATAAATGTTCAGACTAAGGCTCAAATGCATTGACCTAACCAGTCTGGGAATGCAGGATAACCTGCAAAATGTCATGGATATTATACCTTCCCCTTCTTTCACTGAACAACTTAGACATTCAGCTTCCTTCAAAACCCTTTGGTCCCTAATAGCTCCTACCACATCCCAGTCATCCTTTTCCAGAATTGTTCCCTTTGAAATTTCCACTATCCTTGTGTGAATGCAAATATACATGCATTTATAACTTAAGTGTGTGTGTATGTGAATACAAATGTGTGCATGTATAAGTATGTATATGTGTGTGCATAGATGAATGCAAGACCATGTGGCTTGTGTGATTGCAACAGAGTATCATATGCACATACAAGAGATGGTACACATGTGTATGCAAGCAGAAAAGTATGTATGTGTGTGTGCATGCTACTACAAGAATGTGGATGTGCAGATGTATGGAGGCATGTGTGTATGCTATGTGTTAAAGCAAGTATGTGCAAATGCAATAATATGCATATGTGAATGCATGACTGCATATGTATGTGCACATGAGCGAATGCAAGAGCAGGTGGCCTGTGTAAGTTCAAGAGTGTGTAAGTGAATGAAAGAGTATGCACATGTGGATGTAAGGGTATGCACAAGTAAATGCAAGCATACATGCAAGTGAATGCACAAGTGTGTTCATGTGAATGCAAGGGCATGTGTACAAGAGAGGGTACATGTTTAAGAGATGCAACAGTGTGTACATGTGTAAATGCAAACATGTGCATGTGAATGCACATGTGTTTGCAGATGTGTATGCAAGCAGGAATGTGTGTATATGTGTGTGAGAGACACAGAGAGAGAATCCAAATGGCAGACAGAATGCCTGCACAAAAGACATCTCATTAAAAATCCCCACTGACCAAAATAACTTTGGAGTGGAGTTTATTTTGTTTGTTTTTGTTTTATTTGAAGTTTGTATAAATTAACAGAACTTCCTTCCGCTCACCCCACAGGCAAAACCCTTCACCTCTGACCATTCACTGCCATTATTATTACTATTTTTATTATTATTATTGATGTCCATTCTGCCACTTGTCCATCACAACCCAGATATTTCATGAATTGAAAGGCCAGACTAATTAACGGAAAAGGATATGTGTGGGATGGAGTGAACAGCAGTAGTAGTAGCTTTACCTACAGCCAGCAGTGGAACGCTGCCTACCCTTCACACATGCACACTGATAGAGACATGGATGGGGACAAAGACACATACACACACACACACATTATCAGACATACACACAGAGAAAGGCACACAGACAGACATACAGATACACACACACAAACATACACATGCAAACAGACATATACACTCACAGATGGACGACACACACACACACACACACACACACACACACACACACACACACACACAAAGCACAAACAGACAGGCACACTCACAGACAAGGTGTCAACATACTCAAACAGATACACACACACACATACACACACATGTACATACAAACCAATAGGCAATTAACATATCTAGATAAGAGTACTCAAATATGTGCACATGCATACACACCTACAAAATGCAGAGAACAAATACAAACTTGCAAATAAACATGAAAAACTCATAAACACACACACACACACACACACACACACACATCCAGACATGCACACACTATAAAAATAATAATAGTAATTTTTTTTACTATAGGCACAAGGCCTGAAATCTGGGGGAGGGGTAAGTCAATTATATCAATCCCAGTGTTCAACTGGTACTTAATTTATCAACCCTGAAAGGATGAAAGGCGAAGCTGCCCTTGGCAGAATTTGAACTCAGAACATAAGAAACAGACGAAATACTGCTAGGCATTTTGTCCAGCATGTTAACGAGTCTGCTAGCTCGCCATCTTTAACTATAATAATAATAATAATAATAATAATAATAATAATAGTAATAATGATGATGATGATAACAATAATAATGGTTTCAAATTTTGCCACAAGGGCAGCAATTTTGGGGGAGGGGATGAGTCGATTACATCGACCCTAGATTTTGCTGGTACTTATTTTATCGATCTCAAAAGGATGAAAGGCAAAGTTGACCCCAGCAGAATTTGAACTCAGAACAGAACAACAGGCAAAATACTGCTAAGCATTTCCTCCAGCATGCTAACGATTCTGCCAGATAATCTTTTCTACTTTAGGCACATAGCCTGAAATTTTGGTGAAGGGGGCAAGTCAATTACACTGACCCCAGTGCTCAGCTGGTACTTGTTTTATCAATCTCAAAAGGATGGAAAGCAAAGTTGATCTTGGTACAATTTGAACTTAGAGTGTATAGAGGAATGAAATGTCACTAAGCATTCTCCCTGGCATGCTAATAATTCTACCAGTTCACCATTTCAATAATAATAATAATAATCCTTTCTACTATAGGCACAGGGCCCGAATCTTAGGGGGAGGGGGGGGGAGGTGATTACATGAACCCCAGTACTCAACTGATCCTTATTTTATCGACTCTGAAAGGATGAAAGGCAAAGTCAACCTCGGTAACATTTGAACTCAGAACGTAAAGGCAGACGAAATTCCACAAAGCATATGTGTTTATGTATACATGCATGTATACATCTATACATGAATATACAATTCTGTGTATATATGCATGTCTATGTGTGTACATACACTTATATGTATGCATCTGCAGAGGCACATGCACAATGAACACCCACATACACATTCATTGTTTTTAAAAACATCAATTAAAAGCATTAATTAAAATTATTATTTTGGAACATTACTTAAACAGCAATGCAGTTTCATGACTTTGATTGTATGGAGTTAATGACGTTTTTTTTTTGATAAAATTACAAGAATCAAAAACGAAACTAAAAATGTGAGCTTAAAGCAGCTGTTTTTGCACATGTTGTTCACAAAGGTTTTTAAATAGAAGATCATAGAGATAAGCATTTCCTTCAAACTTCTATTTCATATTTTTAAAGATAGGCACCTTGGGCAAGTGTCTTCTACTATAACCACAGGCCAACCAAAGCCTTGTGAATGGATTTGGTAGATGGAAACTGAAAGAAGCTCATCATGTGTGTGTGTGTGTGTGTGTGTGTGTGTGTGTGTATCCCTGCTTGACAATTAGTGTTGGTGTGTTTATGTCTCTGTAATGTTAGTGATTCGGCAAAAGACTCAAATAGAGTAAATACCAGGCTTAAAACAATGTAAGCACTGGGTTCAATTCATTCAAATAAAAATCCTTCAAGGTGGTGCTCCAGCATGACCACAGTCTAAGGACTGAAACAAGTAAAAGATAAAAGATAGGCACAATGTCATGAATTTTAGGGATGAGGTACATCACTGATAAAATCTTCCTTACTGTTTGAAAAGCCCTTAGAATTCATCGACCACAAAAGAAAAAATTTAAGGTGACTTTGGTGTGATTCAAACTCAGAATCTAAAGGTCCATAATTAAACATTACAAGGCATTTTTGTCAAGTGCTTTACAGATTTTGCCATTCAACTTTGTGTTGTAATGAAACAAAAAAAGTGACTATGCAATATATTTATGAAATGAGTAATACAATTGGAATACAATAAGACTTGAAATATTTTTCAGCTGTCATTCAGGCTGGCCTTGAAAAAAAAAATCACAAATCTTGAAAATAACTAACTATATAAGGAGAGGGAGGGAGAGAGAGAGAGGGGGGCATACAGACCGACTGTGAAAGAGGAAAAACACAAGAAGAAAGACAGAAAACAGACAGCATGAGACAGAGAAAAGCACAAGAGGGAGGAGGAAGGAGATGACCCATGTGAGAGAAAGTGAAAGAAACACAGGAAAGAGGAAGAGAGAGAGAGAAAAGAGGGAAGACAAACAACTAGACAGACAGACAGTGTTAAACAGAGAAATGCTGAAGGGAGAGAAAAGCAAACAGGGAGAGAGAGAAGGGGGGACAGTGAAAGAGAGAGAAATATACAATCAGACAGATAGACTGAAAGAGAAAGACAGACAGACAGACACAGGTATACAAATAGACAGAGAGATAGAGAGAGATAGAGAGATATAGACTGAGGCAACTAGATATATAGATAAATAAAGAGAGCAAGAGAGAGAGCAAGAGAGAGAGCAAGAGAGAGAAGTAAACATTGAAACTCCTTTGGTAAACATCAGTACAATATAAAATGAGTTCTCTTCAGTCGTTTAGGGAAGAGTACTGTCAGTTACATAACATAGCTAAGTACTGAGATCAGAGATCAAATATATATCAGAGACATTAAGATTTAATCTTGGTGTCTTGTGAAACCAAGGAGCAATAAATGATCTCATAGTGGAGAATATCATATTTTAGCATTTCCAATACTTTCTTTTGTCTATTGAGATAATATCTGCTAAGTTAATGAGCCAACAATAAGGTTGCCTCTGTTTAGTTGCTTGGCTTTCAAAGTAATTGCAGCTAAACTGCCTTTAAATCACACCTTACTATCTTCAATACCTAGACGTGTGGTTAAGAAATTTACTTCACAACTACAAGGTTCTGGATTCAATCCCACTGCATAGCATATACCCCAATTAATTTGGGTACTATTTCTGCTGCACTCATGGAAAACATGTCTTTTAAAACCAATAATATGTGGAGTGCAAAAAGTGAAAAAAAGATTTTACGCTGTGGGAAAACCTTCTGATATTTATTTTACTTTCTTACCTCAAACTTGCTGGCCTTGTACCAAAATTAGAAAGAATCGTTATTATCATTACTAAGATGGTGAACTGGCAGAATCATTAGCATTCCAGATATAATGCTTAATGGTGTTTCATCCATCTTCACATTCTGTGTCCAGATTCTGTCAAGGTCAACTTTACCTTTCATCCTTTCGGGGTTGATGAAAAATATACAAGTTGAGCACTGGGATCGATATAATTAACTAACACCCTACCACCCCCCAAGATTTCAGGCCTTATGCCTATATTAGAATTACTACTACTACTACTACTACTACTACTACTACTACTACTACTAAGCAGTGAACCAGCAGAATTGTTAACCACGCAGGACAAAATGCTTAGTGGCTTTTCATCCATCTTTACATTCTGAATACAAATTCTGCCGAGGCCAACTTTGCCTTTTATCCTTTCAGGGTCGATAAAATAAGTACAAGTTAAGCACTGAGGTTGCTGTAATCAATTAGCCCTCTCCCCCAAAATTTCAGGCATTGTGCCTATAATAGAAAGGATTATTGTTGGACAAAATGCATAACAGCATTTCTTTCAAGTCCAGCCAAGATCAACTTTGCCTTTTATTCCTCCAAGGTAGATAAAATAAATACCAGTCACGTACTGGGGAGGGGATGATTGATGTAATCAACTCATCTCCTTCCCTTGAACTTGAAGGTCTTGTGTTGAAATTATTATCATTATTATTATTATTATTATTATTATTATTATTATTAGGCAGCGAGCTGGCAGAATCATTAGCATGCCAGGCAAAAATGCTTAATGGCACTTCATCTAATAAATTAAGTACCAGTTGAGACCTGGGGGTCGATGTAAGCAACTATCCCACTCCCCCAAATTTCAGGCCTTGTGCCTGTAGTAGAAAGGATTATTATTATTATTATTATTATTATTATTACAGTAGTGATCTGGCAGAATCATTACCATGCCAGTTAAAATGCATATAGGCATTTCTTCCAGCAATTCATAATCTGATTTCTAAGTTCCCTTCCATCATTTTGGGGTCAATAAAATGGGCATCAGCTGAGTACTGGGGTCAATGGCATCAACTTAGTCTCTCTCCCCAAAACTTCAGTCCTTGTGCCTCTAACAGAAAAGATTATTATTATCATTATTAATTTCCCAATTCTATGTTCTTATAGGAAAGATGTGGTTGTTAAACTTTAAACTGTTGGAGCCTAAACAGCACAATGGTAATTTCTTCAGGAGTCTCAGTCACAGAACCTTACTTGAAGAAGCCAGGGAGAAACCAAAATCATCGTCATTACAAACAACAACAACCACTACCACTACTACAACAACCAAAACTACCACTACAGCTCACAATTATCTCAACTACAACACCACTACCACCATCACAACAACCACATCAACAAAAGCTAACAACCAAACCTACTACAGCTACCACAATCACCATCACAACCACTACTGCAACTACCACAACTACAACAACTACCACCACTAGCATCGCCATGTAGCGGCTGTAGATGAGTAAGTGAAAAGAGAATGTTCAAATGTTTTAGTCCGCCCACCTACCCACCCACATTCACTAAAATATAAACCCATTCTGACCCCCACCCACCCCTACATCTGTCTACCTACCATCAGTGTTGCCCACAACCCCAAGAGATGACGAAGAGGTAGAGGTGATGGAACAAGCTTTCTTTGGAGGATTGCCACATCCTGTTTATACCTCACAGATACACTAAGGTATTATCAGGAATAAATACACACCTATCTATCCATACAGATACTAATATATAATACACACACACACACACACACACACACACACACGTAATATATAATAGCACACACATAATATACATGTATATAACACACACACAAACACATATATAGAACATACATACACACCACATGTATAGAACAAAGATATAGACATAGCTTCACAAGTGTACACACAAATCTATCTGACACATAAACAGAAGCAAGCATGTACTCACACACACACACACACACACACTAAAAGACATTATACACACACACACACACGCACACACACACACACACACACACACACACACACATTTCAACAAATCTCAAATCTATATTTTAAAAAAAATAAAGTTTTATTACAAAAATGACACAAAAAAATATAAATTTAAAAACTTAAAATAGAATAAAAATAGATCTGGGAAAGAGAGAGGGGGAAGGGATAAGGTAGTAGAGAATGAGAGAGAAAGGGGAAGAGTGACTCAGAAGATATAAAACAGATTTGGAATGTGAAAAGTTAAGGAAGAGGTAGTTACTCCCCAACCCCTCCCCATCCCTCGCACACATGTGACCACTGAGGAAATACCTTTCTAAATATAATACAATCGCTTAATTTTTAACTTAAATTACAACATAAAAATTTAACCACAAAATAAAAAAACAAAATAGATTATAAAAAAAAAATCAACAAAACTTTGACCCTTTAGCATCTAAACAGGCCACATCCGACCCAAATATTCTATTGTTTTATGTTCACTTCAACCAAAACCTGCTGCCTCTTACATGTCTACCCTATAACGGTCAGTCGGGGGGGGGGGGGGGGGGGGGGTCGGTCGGTCTCAAAATAAACAATCATATCACTGAAATCCCAAAGGTACAATACAATGTATGATTGTTTTAAAACTGAATAAGTATTACATTTGCATTTGGCAGTGTAATCTGAATGCTTTTAAAGGGCTACTGTTGTAGCTGTTTAGCTGTAGATCAGCCCTAACTGGGTTGTTAAACCGTTAATCCCTACACATTTTTTCTCCCTCCATTTTTTTTTTCCTCTCATCTCTTTCTGTCGAAGAGTGTCAGCTCAAAATGTCAAAGACTTTTCCATTCTTCCTCAGCATCAAACTAATACACCTGCTTGTTGTTCCCTCACCTGTCTTCGTCTTTTGTTTTCTGAAAATTTAAATGAGTGGCCGTGAGATAAGTAGCTCGCTTACGAACCACATGGTTCCAGGTTCAGTCCTACTACATGGCACCTTGAGCAAGTGTCTTCTACTATAGCCTCGGGCTGACCAAGGCCTTGTGAGTGGACTTGGTAGACGGAAACTGAAAGAAGCCCATCGTATATATATGTGTGTGTGTTTGTGTGTCTGTGTTTGTCCCCCCAACATAGCTTGACAACCGATGCTGGTGTGTTTACATCCCCATAACTTAGCAGTTCAGCAAAAGAGATTGATAGAATAAGTACTAGGCTTACAAAGAATAAGTCCTGGGGTCGATTTGCACTCGACGAAAGGCGGTGCTCCAGCATGGCTGCAGTCAAAATGACTGAAACAAGTAAAAGGGTAAAAGAGTATATACATGTATATGATCATAGCTTAGTGGTCAAGATGTTGCACTCACAATTGGAAGATCATGGTTTCAATTCCCAGATTAGGCAATGCATTGTGTTCTTAAGCAAAACACTTCACTTCACATTGCTCTGCAATCATTTCAGTATGTGACATGCAGCACACTCATGCACCTATACCGGCAATGTCAAATTGATGGATGGAATGAGCTTATGTTCAGCACACACTATAAACCCGTGGTTCTCAACCAGGGTCCAAAATTTGTGTGCAATAAACTAGTTATATTTCTACAATACACAAAATCTTTTAACAATTTCTTTTATACAATTCCTAATAATGTTTAATCATAAATGTATAATAGGGAATTTTTAGACATCAAATGGCAATGAAGATCCACCCTTAAGTAAAACAGAAATCAAAGGAGTCCATAGACAAAAACAGTTGAGAACTACTGCTATAAATAAATCATTTGTGTGGTTGTTCAGCAAAAAATTGCAGAAGCCTCATCCTTGGTCTAACAACAGGAGAGTCCATAATGATCATAAGAATTCCAGCCCTTGATAATCCTGTCTTAATTTTAGGTGACTGCATTGAATAAATAAAACATTTATGATTTTATTATAGGGATTCATAAGAATCAAGGCACATCAAGCAGCAAGACACCAGAAATGGCTAGGTACAATAACATAGACAGCACAGTGAAATAAAGAACATTGAATACATCAAATGTTGGTAGGATAACATAGATATGCAAGTACCAAATCTAAGTCAGGGGTGGGTCCTTGGAGTAGCGTAGGTATAAAAAGTAAACAGAAATGGCGTTTAAAATTATGACAGCTGTTCTGGCAGAATTTTATTTGTTTATTGCAGTCATAAAAGATTACATTATAATATACAAACCACCACCATAAGAAAAAATTTTAAACAGGAAAAATTTCTAAACATGAACCTGGACGTAGTCGACATTCACTGATATATGGCTGAATGGTTAAAGAAGTATGGTTTGCAATCATGAGATCCCCAGTTCAATCCCACTATATAGCATCTTGGACAAATATTCTTCATTATGTGCTTAGGTTAATGCCCCTTATAGGATGAGGGGAAACTGTATAGAAGCCTGTCACATATATAGCACATATAATTTAAAGGTCCATACTCATCATGTATTGTCTCATGCTTATCTGATTTGGATGTAATGTCAATAGTTACACGTGTCCATGGAATGTGTAGCCACTTATATGTTAATTTAACAAATCAGACATTCACTTAATCATACACCTGAATGCTTGTTATCAAAACAAATGAAGGACCCATCATTTCTGAATAACTGATGCCACCTTTGAGCTTTACTTATGAAGGCCAATAGCTGCAGGCATAGTTGTGTGGTTAAAAAATTTGCTTGCCAACCACATGGATTCAGGTTCAGTCCTACACAATAGTACTTTGGGTAACTGTCTGTTTTCTACTATAGCCCTGGTGCAACCAAAGCCTTGTGAATTCATTTGATAGACAGAAACTGTGAGGAAATCTGTTGCATGTGTGTGTAAATTTTTTTATGCATTTCAGCCAAAAGGCTGTGGCCATGCTTGGGCACCAACAGTAAAAATACTTAACAAGGATCCTATAGATACATGTATGTATGTATATGTGTGATTGTGTCTCCTTGTATTGACATCACATGATTGTTGTATATGAATGTCATTCATTTCCAATATACTGTGAAAAACATGTCTGGCCATGGGGAAATATTACCTTGCTTGCAAACAGGTAAGGGTTTGCAACAGGAAGGGCATGAAGCTGTAGAAAATATGTCTCAACTTCATCCGATTCATACAAGCATGAAAAAATGGACATAATACTGATGATAATGATGCTACACTTGAGAGTGATCCTTTTAAAATTTTCACTTTGTGTCTCAAATTAATTACAAGGCTAATAGAAATATTTTGTATTTTGAAAGAAACAAAATAAGTTACCATATTCCACTAGCAATCTACCTACTTTTAAAACCATATGGCAGAGGGTTCCTATTTTTAAAAAGAATGCCAATCAGTGCCTCTTTCTAAAAGCATATGCAATTACATACCTATTTTTAAACTGTACGCCACCAATTATATATTTTTAAACTATATAATACTGAAAACTTCTTTTTTTTTTTTTTAACCCTCTGCCAGTGGCTATTTTGTTATCTCCTTAATTTTACATTTCAGTTAACCATTCATTCCATGCTGCACAACAACACGTCAATTTTATGGTTCCTTTGAGCAGTTTTTATGGAAAGTCAGATATCAGGTGAGAAGAGATCACCTCTGGCATGAAAAAAGTGTGTATTTTTTTCATGCCAAGTTGTTAGTGTTAGGAAGGACATCAGGCATAAATCCATGCCAAAGCAGACACTGGAGTTCAACAGAGCCCTATGGCTAGCTGGATCCTGTCAAGCCGCCCAACCCATACCAGCATGGAAAATAGATGTTAAATGATATTATCGGAGATGAGCTGACAGAACTGTTGGCACATGGGACAAGATGTCATGCGGTATTTTATGGGGTTCTATCTTCTGAGTTCAAATACTACTGAGGTTGATTTTGCCTTTCATCCTTTTGGGGTTGATAAAATAAGTACCAGTTGAGCACTGGAGTCAATGTAATCGACCTGGACCCTACCCCATATTTTCCAGCCCTGTGGCTACAGTAGAAATTATTATTATTATTATTATTATTATTATTATTATTATAATTATTATTCAGTAGTCTTATTTTTATCATATGCTTTCACTGCAATACCGAGAGCAGCTCTGAGTGCCTTGGGTATGTGCTGTGGTTTGTTGTGATGCTCTTATTATTATTATCATTATTATCATCATTCAGAATCATTAGTATACTGGACATAATGCAAAGTAGCATTTTGTCCATCTCTACATTCTGAGTTCAAATTCTGCTCAGGTTCACTTTGCTTTTCATCGTTTCTGGGTCAATAAAATAAGCACCAGTTGAGCACAGAGGCCGATGTAATCAACTTATTCCCTCCTCCAAAGTTGCTGGCCTTGGGCCAAAATTTGAAACCATTATTATTATAATTATTATTCACCTCTTAAATATGAGACCATTTAGTTCCCATACTTTTCAATTTATTTATTCTATTACAGGTTGAAAGAGAGAGTGTAAGGACATAAAAGTATTGTCTAAATGTTGTGAAAAGTGCAATAAAATACAAATAGACATAAAAATAATATAAAGGATAAATATAGGTATTTTATTTTTATTAATATTCATCTATTGTTGTTGCTGTTTTCCTTGGGTGGTGTCCAAACTTTCTAAGTATTAGGGAGTAAGGGAAAGCAAAAACAACAGAGCGAGACAAATGAAACAAAATTGGGCAGTGAAAAGATGAGAAATGGTGGGAGAGAAAAGAGGGAAATAAAGAGAAAGCTAATAAGAGGAATAGAAAGAGAGTGCAAGAAAGATCCAAAGTGAGAGAGATTGAAAGGAAGAGTGAGAGATAAAGAGAATGAAAGAAAGAGAATATAAGAGAACAGACAGAGAATGATGACAGAGAAAGAACATGTGAAGTGGAATAAAAATGAGAAAAGGCTTCAAAGAGAATGGAAAAGGAAAAAGATAGGCAGAAAAAGGGGGAGATAATTTAGCTCTGCTGGATCAGAAGTGATCTGGGAATAAACAACAAAAACAATGTTATCATCATTAGTCCTTCCCAACTCACAATGACATCTTGATTGTATTTGAATATAGGTGCAGGCATGGCTGTGTGGTTAAGAAGATCACTTTGCAACCATGTGGTTTTGGGTTCAGTCACACTGTGTGGCACTTTGGGCAAGTGTCTTCTACTACAGTCAGGACTGACCAAAAGCACATGTGTGTGTGTGTGTGTGTGTGTGTGTGTGTGTGTGTGTGTGTGTGCGCGCGCGCGCATGTGTGTGTGTGTGTTTCATGCAAACATGGAAAATGGATGCAAAACTTAATATGAAACAAAGGACTCATTGGATGATGTCATCTGAAATACACTATTTCTGAAAAGATAGGATGGTCATGGCTAGAAAACCTTTGATCATAGACAGGTCTTCTCAATTCAGGCTGACCTGTGGCTAAACGACGGCCACCACCATTGCTAAATATCCTTTCCCCTATAGACACAAGGCCTGAAATTTTAGGAGAGGGGACTAGTCAATTACATTGACCCCAGTGTGTAACCAGTACCTATTTTATCAATCCCTAAAAGATGAAAGGCAAAGGTGACCTCAGTAGAATTTGAACTCAGAATGTAAAGATAGATAAAATGCTGCCAAGTATTTAGCCCAGCATCCTAACGATTTTGCTAGCTCGCTGCCTTTCATCACCCCTAAATATCTTTTATCTTTCATTTGTTTCAGTCGTTAGACAGTAGCCATCCTGGGGCACTGCCTTGAAGAATTTTTAGTTGAATGAACCAACCCCAGTACTTCCTTTTTTTAAGCCTGGCACTTATTCTAACAGCCTCCTTTGGTGAACTGCTAAGTTACAGAGATGTAAACACACCAACGCCAGTTGTCACACAGTGGTAAGGGACAAACACAGATACAAAAAGACACACATCATCATCATCATCGTTTAACGTCCGCTTTCCATGCTAGCATGGGTTGGACGATTTGACTGAGGACTGGTGAAACCAGATGGCTACACTAGGCTCCAATCTGATTTGGCAGAGTTTCTACAGCTGGGTGCACACAAATGTGTGTGTGTGTGGTTATACTGTTGTAACTTAGTTGGCTTATAGGAATCTATTGTGCATATAGTTGCTAGTGATAACTAACTGTTGACAGGGTAGTACCTGTATCCATCTACTAAATCCACTCACATGGCTTTGGTCAGCCCAAGGCTATAGTACAAGATATTCGCCCAAGGTGCCATGATATAGTAGAAGATACTCGCCCAAGGTGCCGAGCAGTGGAACTGAACCCAGAACTATATGGTTGGAAAGCAAACTTCTTACATAAAAATAACAATATCTATTTTTACTCAGCCAAGATGCATAGATGGTCTATTGTAGTGAGATGGTAAGGTAATGGAATTGATGTGGGGGGAGGGGGGGAGTTAGTGACCTTGTTGAGTGCAGTGGAGTAGAAAAGTCTTTGGCTGGAGAGCTGTGAATTATATTTTTAGTTTGAAAAAATGTTTTTAAAAATTGTGTCAATGTACTTTATAAGCGAGTTAGTTATCACTAGTAACTATATCTATATGCACAAAAGATTCCTATAAGCCAACTAGGTTACAACAGTATAACCACAAACACACACACACACAAACAAAAGTGAATGACATAGTGGCTAGGGTATTCATCTCGTGGTTGCAAGGTTATGAGTTCAATTGCCAGTGGTGCATTGTGTCCTTGAGCAAGACATTTTCCTTTTCACTTGGCTGGCAAAAATCAGTAGTACCTGTATTTCAAAGAGCCAACCTTGTTACACTGGATCTTCCTGAGAACTACAATTAAGGGTACATATGTCTGTAGAGCACTCAGCCACTTGCACATCAATTTCACAAGCAGGCTGTTCTATTGATCAGATCAACAGGAACACTCATTGTCATGACTAATAAACTGCTAGTTGTGTGTGTGTGTGTGTGTGTGTGTGTGTGTGCGTGCATGCGTGTCAAGAGCTGCATGTTTTCATGTTCAGTTCCACTGCATGGCACTTTGACCAATGTGTCTGCTGCTAAAGCCCTAGGTTGACCAAAAGCTTTGTGTGTGGATTTGGCAGACAGAAACTGAAAGAAGCCCTTCGCGTGCATGCGTGCGTGCGTATATGCACACACATAGGCGGCGAACTGGCAGAAACGTTAGCACGCCGGGCGAAATGCTTAGCGGTATTTCGTCTGCCGCTACGTTCTGAGTTCAAATTCCAGCGAGGTCGACTTTGCCTTTCATCCTTTCGGGGTCGATCAAATAAGTACCAGTTACACACTGGGGTCGGTATAATCGACTTAATCCGTTTGTCTGTCCTTGTTTGTCCTCTCTGTGTGTAGCCTCTTGTGGGTAGTAAAGAAATAACATAATGTATGTATGTTTGTGTCTCATCGTCTTGGCAGCACGTGATTGTTGTAAATGAATGTCATTCATTTCTGATACTCTGTGAAAATATGTCTGGCCAGAGGGAAATATTAGCTTGCTTGGAAACAGATAAGGGCTAAATGACAAGAAGGACAGCAAGCCAAAGAAAATCGGTTTCAATAAACTGTCTGACCCAATGCAAACCTGAGAAAGTGGGCACTTAAATGATGAATATTAAATGCGTGTGTGTGTGTAAGATAGACAAGAAGAGAATAGAATTGGGTAAATAGGTGAGTGAGTGGGTGGATTTAGGTGGGTAAATAAATTGTTTGGTATCAAGTAAGTGTTGATCAAACAGACCTATGCTTAAAAATATTTCAACCATGACTATCTCAACTTCATTTCAAGAATAGTGACTTTGCATAACAGTAGCTCCTAACAGTGAATTAGCTGTTATTTCTAGCAAACTGACAGACCATGTAGAGGGTTCCCTTTAAAGTCAACAAAATTTACTCCAGTGTCTATTTTTTCAGTGTTGTCCGACTGGTACCTGTGCTGGTGGCACATAAAAAGCACTGTTCAAGCACTGGGCCTCACGGAGGCAGTGACAGGTGACCAAGACCTTTGGCAATATACCGTGCTTGTGTAGACCTGTCAAGCCAAACAAGATCATTGTTGTGGCCAACGCTGGTGTCATGTCAATTACACCCTTGTCGGTGACATGTAAAAAAGCACCCACTACACTCTTAGAGTGGTTGGAGGTGTTAGCAATGGCATCCAGCCATAGAAACCTTGCCAGATCAAATTGGCACGTGATGCAGCTCCCTGGCTTACCAGTTCTCAGTCAAACCATCCAACCTATGTCAGCATGGAAAGCAGACGTTAAATGATGATGATGATGATGATGTGTTCAATATTGACAAAGAAGTAACTTTACCAAAATACAGCAACATCTGTTTCAACAGAGTTTCAAGTCACATCACTTACCCAATCATTTGCATCCACTGAAAGAGTAATGTTTCTGTTATTTGCTCCAGGTCAACCTAATACTGAAATCTGTTGAAAAAGATATTGGTGTATTTTGGTAAAGTTACCTCTGTGTCAATATTGGACACATGTGTTGTTGAAATAGACACTGGTGTAAATTTTATTGATGACTCTAAAGGAACCCTCTATGTGGTCTGTCAGTCTCTAACCACAAAGCCATGATCAACCTTCATTGATCAAACAATAAAAGCACCCAGTAGAGGCCACTTATGCTGAACAGGTCAAATGACTAGTTTCCGTGCTAGTGGCTGTAAATAGCACCATTAGAGCGTAATTGTTACCAGCGTTGCCTTCTAGCACTTGTGCTAGTGGCACGTTAGAAAATCATTCGAGTGAGGTCATTGCCAGTGCTGCTGGACTGGCTCCTGTTGCCAGTCCTTTGTTACTGGCCCTCGTGCCGGTGGCACGTAAAAGCACCCACTACACTCTTGGAGTGGTCAGCTGTAGAAACTGTGCCAGATCAGATTGGAGTCTGATGCAGCCTTCTGCCAAATCGTCCAACTCATGCTAGCATGGAAAGCGGACGTTAAACGATGATGATGATGATGATGAACCACCATATAGATGTAAAAATGGGTTTGTATAGGACCAACACCTCTACCTAGGAAAATGCAAAGTTACAGAAGCATCGATGACAATTCAAAACCAACAAGTCTTGAGAGAGGAAGGTCTTACATCCCAGAGTTGAGAACAGTGGAGAAAAGTTGCCTATGCTCCATTGGGTGTGAAGGGCTTAAAATATAAACATTTCAATTGGTTTGATCTCAAAGAGTGATCAAGTGCCTTATTCCTGGATGCATCAGTCGCCAAAAAGATAAGCACATTAATCCTGTCTGGTACAGTTTACGCATCCATGGAATAAGAAACCAGCTGACTATCAGAGATCAAACTGTTTAAAATATGCTCTAGCTATAAATATTTTTTTAAATGTTCATCTCTAACGAGGACGTTCAGAGTCTTACAAACTAGGATTTTATTGGGAAATGATCTATTTACAGAAATTCTACACTGCCATGAAAACCGGATGAGTGAAATTAAAACTAATTATGCAAAAGTCATTAATTTATTACTACTGTCTGTCTTCATCACTATAATATCCCTCAGTCTATTTCTCTTAATCACTAGCCCAGTTTCTCTTCAATCTGTTATTATCCTCATTCTCTCTCTCTCTCTCTCTCTCTCTCTCTCTATCTCTATCTATCTATCTATCTCTATCTCTCTCTCTCTCTCTCTCTCTCCAATTCATTTTCATTCTTCATCTATATTCCCCTTAAAGAGGGAAATGCCTGTCTGCAGTCTTTTCTGTCTCGACCACCACAAGACTTCTTTTGCTATAGTCTACCACTCTTTATTTATCTACCTGTCCATCTATCTAAATATACCTACCACAGGCATGAGTGTGTGGTAAGAAGCTTACTTCTTACAAGGGCAGCAAGCTGGCGGAAACGTTAGCACGCCGGGCGAAATGCTTAGCGGTATTTCATCTGCCGCTATGTTCTGAGTTCAAATTTCGCCAAGGTTGACTTTGCCTTTCATCCTTTCAAGGTCGATTATATAAGTACCAGTTATGCAGTGGGGTTGATATAATCGACTTAATCCGTTTGTCTGTCCTTGTTTGTCCCCTCTGTGTTTAGCCCCTTGTGGGCAGTAAAGAAATAAGAAGCTTACTTCCAAAACACATGGTTCTGGGTTCAGTCCCACTGCATCACACCTTGGGCAAGTCTGTTCTATTCTAGCCTCAGTCCAACCAAAGCCTTGTGATTTGGTAGATGGAAACTGAAAAATGCCCATCATGTGTGTGTGTGTAGAGAGAGAGAGAGAGAGAGAGAGAGAGAGAGAGAGAGAGAGAGTTAATCAAATAGATTCAATGAGAATACAATATACTGAATTTCTAATAAGTGCTCTTGGTAGGGAAATGTCTAAAACATGAAAGGTATTTATACATTTAATAAGCATGGTTATATATTATAAAATAAGAGCAGGAAAATTACATCAAAAAATCATCACAGAAGGTATACATCCAAAATAATATTGTATTAATAGATAGATGTATAGATATATAAAGTATGATTATTTAAAAAGTTTTAAATATTTTACGATTGTTTCATGAATGTATTACCCTTCGAAATGAAATCTAAAATTGATAATCATTATTAGGTAATACATCCACTCGTCAGAGGGAAAGAGGGTGACTTTCCATGTAGTGAATTGAATGCTATTTAAAATATGAAAAAGATGTTGCTTAAAAAGTTACTAGCATAGATGTGTGTTGGTACAATTTTGTGCTGAAAATTTTGGAAAAGTATTCGATTGACTACACGGAAATTCACCACCTTTCTGATGAGTGGATGTATTACTAATAATGATTACCGATTTTAGATTTCATTTCAAAGAGTAAAACATTCATGAAATGATCATAAGATCTTTAAAACTTTTTAAATTATCATACTTTATATACTTACATATTTATCTATTAATACAATAGTATTTTGGATGTATAACTTCTGTGATGATTTTTTGATGTAATCTTCCTGCTCTTATTTTAATGTGTGTGTGTGTGCGTGTGTGTGTGTGTGTGTGTGTGTGTGTGTGTGTGTGTGTGTGTGTGTGTGTGTGTGTGTGTGTGTGTGTGTCTTTGTGTCTGTCTCCCCACCATTGCTTGACAACCAATGTTTGTGTGCTTACATCCCTGTAACTTAGCAGAATAAGTACTAGGCTTACAAAGAATTTCTTCAACTAAAAAAAACCCCTTTAAGGTGGTACTCCAGCATGGTCAGTCAAATGTCTGAAACAAGTAAAAGAATAAAAAAACATCTATCTATCAATCTCTCTATCTGTCCATCTGTCTAAATATATCTATATCTATCTATCCGTCCATCTACCTATATATATCTATATCTACCTATCTATCTAGCTATATATATCCTCATCATCATTTAACATACATTCCATGTTGACATGGGTTGCATAAATCCAACAGGATCTGATGAACCCATGGACTGCATCATGATCCATTGTCTGCTTTGGCACAGTTTCTACAACTGGATACAGCACTTAACAACTTAAGACCAACCACTTCACAGCTATGATAAAAGAGATTGAATAGTGAACAAAACCGAAAGGCCTGAAGGCATTATTTCTTCTTCGGCCATGGATTCACTGATATTTTCAGGTTCCACTTCAACACCCCTCCAGTGAAAGGCAGATGAAAGTGGCAGAAATGACCGGAATGCACCTTTAAGCTGGAGAATGGCCATTGGGAGAGAACACTTGCCCTTAGTGGTGAAGATAATACTGGATCCATTGCGTTTGTGGAATGGCCCTTCCATGTTTGTATTTTCATTGTTACCTCTTTTTATATTATTTAATGAAAACCTTCTCCACCACAACTATCCTAACATTTTTGGTCTCATTTTCATCATTATTACTAGCATTAGCAGTCATTTTGCAAAATTTTAAGGTAGTTTATAGAGAACCATGAAATATATAATTTTGTTTGTTGTATATTTTATCAAACATTTGATTCTTCATAAAAGTAGCATTGAAAAATATGTGGTCTTAGGAGAGGCAACATTTCAGAGAACTAAATTCCTTGTTATACATTTGTTGCTTCTTTCAACCCTGAGAGTTGTTTTCTATTATTTTTCACTTTATGTCAAGAAGTAAACCATTTTAACAATGAAATGAAATCAAAGACACAAATTGTCAATAATATTCAATGCAGAAGGCAGCAGACTGGCAGAACTGTCAGCATGCTGGGCAAAATGCTTAGAGGTATTTTGTCCATCTTTACATTTTGGGTTTAAAAGCCACCAGGGTTGACTTTGCCTTTCATCTTTACAGGATCAATAAAATAAGTACCAGCAAAACATTGGGGTTGATTTAATCAACTTAAAACTTCCCCCAAAATTGCTGGCCTTGCACTAAAATTTGAAACCAAAATTATTCTGTCATTGTATGGCTATGTTGGTAATGTTTTAACAAATCTTAATATGTTGTATTATGAGATGCATTCCTGAAGTTTTGAGGCTTTTTTTTTTTTAAGGAGAGGCAATCAGATCTGTCCTTGTTAACTGAAAATTTAGTTATAGCATTACTATACATATAAAAAGCTGACTTTCTAACTTTTTTTTTTATTCCAGACTAAGGAGATGGTTGTAACAGCACTTTGAACATGTCCTACTAAACATTGCTGGTCATAGCGGACTATTTCGGAAAACGAAGCAGAGACATCTGGAAACTCACTATGCAATAAAGTTGGAGCAAAAACACTACAGAAACTTATGAAATGCACCAAACTGTGAATTTTCTTTGCTGGTACAAGAGGTTTGAGGATAGTAGAGAGGGGGTAAAAGACAATGAGATGTGTGGGAGGGAGAGGAACATCAGAACATTAGAGCTGATTGAGAAAATTTGTAATTTCTTGGATGAAGATGATCATGTATCTACAAAGACAATAAAACATACAGTTTGGAGTCGGTGTGGCAACTGTACACAGAATTATTCATGAATTATTCAAGATGTGTGCAAAGTTTGATCCCAAGTGATGATGATCATCCTGGTAACTAACTACTTGACAGAGATGGACATCATAATTGTCCCTCATCCTCTCTACAATGAAGCCCTTGCTCCCTGTGACTTTTTGTTGTTCCCCAAACTGAGGGAAAACCTCAGAGGCAGTCGTTCTGAAGATGAAGGAGACTGTATCAAGGGTTCTGGACTCCTTCATATTCTGACCAATCCACATGAGCATTGGAAAGTGGATGTTAAAACAATGATCTTTTGTGTGTGAGAGAGAGAGAGAGAGAGAGAGAGAGAGAGAGAGAGAGAGAAAGAGAGAGAGAGAGAGAGAGAGAGAGATAGAGAGAGAGAGAGAGAGAGAGAGACTGTGTTTATGCAGCTCAAAACCAGTAATGTTGTTGATGAACCACAACAGAGCAGTACAACAAATACACATTGATAAAATAAGTACCAAACATTGAGATAATAAAAGGGGCTGATGCACCCTTGAAGGCAGTGCCACAATCCAATAACCAGTAAAAGACTAAATAAATCAAAGAATATATATACCATGCTTAATTTAAAATGACAGGTGTAACAGTATTATCATCAGATGTTACAAGAGTGAAAAAGATGCCTTACTCAGAAGCAGTTTACTGAAGTATCAAATTGCTGGACCAGGCCATTAAAATTATGGAGTTACAACCCAACTAATTAGGAACAGAATTAGACAGATAAGATGCAATATGGTTTTGTGCTAGAGAGCAATACTACTGATATGCCATCTTAGTAAGACAACAGCAGGAGAAGTATTTAGCTAAAACTAAGCCATTGTACTTGGCATTTGTTGACCATGAGAAAGCTTTTGGTAGGTCCAAATTCTGTGATCTGATGATCACTGAGGAAGCCAGGGGCAGACAAATGGTTTGTGAAAGTCATACGAGCAATGTACAAAGGTGGTCTCAGTAGGGTAAGATTTAGTCATAGCAATGAATTTAGAGTAGAGGTAGAAGTTCAGCAGGAATTGGTCCTCAGTTCCCTCCTATTCATCATTGTTCTCCAAACCATAACAGAGGAATTTAAGACTGGTTGTCCTAGGGCTGATGACTGGTTGCCCTGGGGCATTACTATATGCTGGTGACCTTATTCTCATAGTAGAATCAGTAATAGAATTAGAAAAGAAATTCCAGGTATGGGAGCAAAATCTGGAATCAAAAGGCCTTGAAGTTAACTTAGCAAAGACCAAAGTCTTTAGTAAGCAGGAAAACAGATAGGACCCACAACTCACAGGTAAATGACCCAGCTTCATATATAGGAAAGGTGTAGGCAGGAATTCCATGTGGTGTAACCCAGTGCAAGAGATATGTACACAGAAGAGGTGCAGTAGAATCACAGGAAGGTTAACGGAGAAAGTAGAGCTTGAAAGCTGAAGATGTACAGGAGCTAAGGACACACAGGAAATAACCTTAATATTTATCAGTCTTTCAAACAGTATCATCCTTATCAGCCAGGCTATCAGACATTGCTGTACATCGCTGGTCAATCTGCTTCCAATTCTTCATCCTGGTCTAAATCATCGAAATCATCATCCCATCATCATAAGCCCCTTCCAAGGGGCCTTTTCCAATCCCTTGCATACCACTCTGCAACTGCACAAGTCCATCTGTTGTCTTTGAACTTTGTGGCATGTCCCGTCCAGCATTCTTATGAATAACAAATATTGTACCGTTCACAAATTATGTCTTAAATTTTGTTCCATAGTTTGGAGCATGAAGCAAAAGGTAGGAAAGTAGTAGTGTATTATTATTATTATTCTGCAAAGGTCGACTTTGCCTTCATCATTTTGGGGGTCAATAAAATAAGTACCAGTCATGTACTGGGGTAATCTAATCAAAAACTTGTAATCATTATCATTATTAAGATGGCAAGCTGACAGAGCCAGACAAAATGCTTAGCAGTATTTCATCCATTTTTGTATTCTGAGTTCAAATTCTGCCAAGGTCCAACTTTGCCTTTCATCTTTCGAGGTCGATAAAGCCAAGCACTAGTTGAGCAAAGGATCGATGTAATCAACTAGACTCACTCCCTTAAAATTTCAGGCTTTGTGCCTATAGCTGAAAAAATTATAGGCAGAATTGTTACCATGCTGGACAAAATGCTTAGTGGTATTTAATCTGTCTTAATGTTCTGATTACAAATTCTGCTGAGGTCAACTTTGCCTTTCATCCTCATAGGGTCAATGTAATAAGTACCAGTTATGCATTAGAGTCAATGTAATCGACTTATCCCCTTCCCCAAAATTTCAGGTTTTGTGCCTAGAACAGAAAGAATTATTATTATTATTATTATTATTATTATTATTATTATTATTATACTGCTATTGCGACTACACAACTACTACTCTATTGTTAAGTGTTGCTTAAAAATTATATACATAAACAGTCAATACCTACCATGCAGGTGAACACACACAAAGACAGGACGGTTGCAAAGTTTAGCTGAGACAATTAGCAAGTTTTCTTAACTTCCAAGCAATTCCTTGCTGAACAGGAGTCCAAAAATAACTGAGTTTGCTGATTTAGAGTCAGATAATAATATGTAACTATGTGTGTGTTGGCGTACATATGTTTGAGTTTGCATATATATATATATATATATATATATATATATATATATATATATCAACACAGCTACATTCAGATTGAGTGCAACCAGTCAGAGCTAGTATACCCCAAATTGTCACCAATTCAACACACAAACACACGTATGTATGTACGTACAAACCAAGAACAGTAATCTAAAGCAACAGTGGTGATGAGGAGGGGGGGTAGTCATTGGATTCTATTTGTGACTTTCGAAGATCTATTTTATTCTCTAGAAAATATTCTGGCGGCAGTTTGGTGATGAAGGATTAGAGAAATGTAGTAGTAGTAGTAGTAGTAGCTTGTTGTAGATGTTTGTAGTGGTGGAAGAGTAGTAGGAGGGGGAATAAAACTGTTAATAGACACAAGTAAGGCATGCCAAGCTAAGGAGAGACTACGTGCAATAAACATCTAAACAAGGACGTCTTAAAACAGTGAAGCACAAACGCACTGACGTACCTCGGCGATCTCTCGGCTCTTCCACCACCACCACCACCCCGAAGCTGTTGTCCGAAGAGAGGAGAAAAAGCAATGCTAACTACTACTACTACTACTATTATTATTACCGCCAACATCAACGATACCACATCAGGAGCTGATGCTCTTTTTTCCCAAACTTTCATGTCCGAAGAGAAAGCAAAGTAAAGCCAATACCACCAAATAAGGACCCACTTCAAACCATGGATTCCCTTGTCAAATATTGCGGTATTTAGTTACGTCCCTTTAGGTTCAGAGTTCAACTGTTTATGGGAGAGGAGTGGGTCAACTTCGACTTTTCATCCTTCCGGAAACGACAAGATAAAGTACCAAAATACTGGAGGTCCTAAGCACTTATCCTCAAAATATGGTAGTTAAAACAAGGCCCTAAATATCTGAAGATAAATTGTGTGTGGGCTTTTACGTTATTGGTGGGATAAAAAAAATTTTTTAAGTACTCCTTCAGATGAGATATCTTTTCACACACGCACACAAGGTAAATAGATATTCATAAATACGAACGGATAAAAGCTTTCTGAACAAACTTAAGGAACATAAAGCAAATTAGAGAATATTGTGTCGAGGGTGGGGGAATAAATGTGTGTGCGCGCGCGCATAGGAATGAGTGCTTGTGTGTGTGTGTTATCTTTTGGCCTTAACGTTTCGGTGATAATGAGAAGAAGCAGAAGGAAAATGAGGATGGAGAAGGGAAGAAAAAAGAACGGGGAGGGGGTAAGGCAACACAACACTGTGAATGGGGATCGACAAGGAGGGTAGTAAGTTATTATCTGGGTTAGTCTTAGTGAAAGGAAGCGAAGAAAGCAAAAAAACATAATAAATAAATAAAGCGAATATAAGCATCAACTCATGCCAACATTGGGTCTTGACTTTTCTTTAACGAGCTCACTCGTTTTCTATCATTCTCACACACGCACTAGATAAAAGCATCCGGCATTTTTTGACAACCCGTATGTGTGTGCGTGTGTGTACACACACACACACACACACAATGGCAGGACGCCTATCATGTTTACACATGTAGATTTGTAACCGACGGATAGCGTTCGACTTTTCCACCCAATATTTACGAGTTATTATTTAGCTTCATTTACTTCGAGATACACCGTTCGACAGTTAACACTAGACGTGTGTGTGTGTGTAAGTCGTTAGAGCGTCCAGTAGAATGCCTTGTGGTATTTGTGCCGGCTCTACGTTCTACCTCCAAATCGGAATTGTAAAGTAATGACGCAAGTCCGGGGCAGTGCACTGCCAGACTATTACACCATCGATCGTGATGTCTTGTGCTATTTGTTTCGGTTCGGTGAATTCTTGGTTCAAATCCAGCTTCCTTTCAGCAGGAAAAAAAATGCAGGTCTTTCGGGACTCAGCTAGAACGGTGGCAGGTTTGAGAAGTACTTATCCAAGTACCCAAGTATTTTAGCCAGTAGATTGGACAAGAGAAAATGCAAAGAGGACTTTCAAATCTTAAACACTCTCTTCTTCATATTATATATGAGAGTGAGAGAGATGTAATATAGTGAAGCTATACTAATATTCACAATCATCAGAATTACCTTTCATAAATATTTCACTCTTTGTCAGGCCAAATGGGTAAAATATGCTTCGCTGAGAATGTCTCATCAAAAAAGAAACATGTCCCTTGTCAGAATTTGGTTTCAACAACCAGACCCTCTCCAATTGACATTGTCGATATTTTCCCCACATTTCACCCAACTGATCTTGCTGCAGTTATCTCCCCCTATTTCTTTTGTTTATTTATTTTTCAATTTTTATTTTAAACAACCCGAAGAACAGATTCTGTCGACTAATTGCAATAGTAAACTCACTGTACTTCATACAGACTTTACAGTGTGTACATTTAGTATGCAGAACTCTATTCCTTGGGGTTATCTGCCTCAGCTGTCTTGACAGCGCGCGTGCAGTGCTTGTTAGGTACTGTGCACGAAACTCTTCACCCTTGAGTCACAAATTCTGCCGATTAAAAATAATTATATATGCATACATAGATAAAATTTTATTTGCACACACAAATATAAACATATCTACACACACACACACACATGCATGCATATATAAAATTTTAATGAAATGAACTTCGCAATTTGTTAGTGATTTTTTTTTTTTCTTTTCAGCTTCGATAAAATAGTATTTTACTCTTCCCTTGCTGTTCGAGTACTATCCCCCCCCCCCACTTGTTTTGCACCTGTGTGTGTGTGTACATATACACAGGGAACACACAAACACAGATGCACATACGTATATACATGTATGTATGTGTGTATGTATGTATGTGTGTGTGTGTGTGTGTGTGTGTGTGTGTGTGTGTGTAGGCACACACAGATATATACAGAAGATATAGTCAGGCTAGAAGCCAGCTTAATTTCAAAAACACATTCCTACACACACGCCGACGATCGTGGTGTATAGGAATCGTGATATCGTGCATATGACTATAATTTAATTATTTCAAATTTAAAAAAAAAACTACAAACTAATGAATATTAACCATTCCGCTGAATGAATCGGAACAGCAATCTCCATTATCTATAATTAGTATCAGAAGATTTTTAATTAAAAAACAATAGACCTTCCACCCAATAATCAAGATATGTAAATACTAGTTATTACAGTCTACCTACTAACCATCCGGATATATACATTCGTTCGTTGACATAGTTCTCTTAATTATCGCAGTTAAACTACATTATACCTTTGTTATTCTATATTATTATTATACGATTGTGGATGAAATTTTGAACGAGAAATGCCTTAATTAATTTGATGGGTTTTTGTTTTGTTTTTTTGTTCCAAGCGATATATGCGTATATACGGTTATTGTATCCAGGGATCCCAGTGTAGGAAACTTGTAAGCCACAGGCAATCCGTACATGTAACCTTCATGTAAATAATGAATATATGTGTGCTTACGTGCGTGCACACACAAATACATACATACATACATGCATGCATACATACATACGCTGCTGTAGTGAGGTGTACCTGAGAGAAAGAGCAGTGAAGTGTTTTGAGACAAGATTTCATAACTAAAAGTTAATTTCCTGATGCTGTAATCAGAACTGGCTCCATTTCCTTTTAAATTTTGGCATGTATATGCTTGGCCATAGCTACACACACATAGATAGATTAGATAGATAGATAGACAGAAAGAGAAGGGGAGAGAGATGTACACACATATACACACATCTTTGACATCTATTGTGATTGCTCAGGTTAGCATGTCATTTCCGTTTGAATGCCGCGACGAAAAAGAGATACTCTTCTATTCTTTGTGTGTGTGTGTGTGAAGATAAAACTTAGTTTGGTTGCTACTCTGAGTTCACTTTTCCAAGGACTATTCTCAGGGTATAAAAAAAAAAAACCAAACAAAACGACCGAGTGAAATGTTTTAACTTTCACTTATGAATTCAGATATATGTATGGATCCTATGTATGTGTACGTGAATAATTTCTTTTAACGCTTGTAGAACCAATAGTGTGTGTGTGTGTGTGTGTGTGTGTGTGTGTGAGAAAGACAGACAGAGGGAGGGATCTGAAGTAAGAGAGTTTAGAAACTATAGGTAGATATTAGCATGTTTTAGGTATTAAGGAGTGACATGCATCTATATGCCCATATATATGCATGCATTGTTAAAGATACAAGTTGAAATATTGTAACTTAATACCCTTACACGAACATACAGCGTGTATCTCCCTCTCCCCCTCTTTATACATATACACACACACACACACTGATACACACATATGTGTATATACTTATATAATGTACACATGTATACATACATATACTTATATACATGCACACAGATATATATATATATATATATATATATATATATACACAGACACACGCACAAATATTAATACTTTCCATATGCAGACAGACAGATAGATAGATTTGGTAAAATGAACAGGATAAACAGAATTCAATATATATATATTTACTATAAGTCTATATACTTATATAATGTGTGGAGTCTAAAATATATTTTATACATACTCTTTCCCACGCCCATTTTACTTTTTGTTTTGTTCGTTTGTTAAGTCTCTAAAATAAAGTTACCTACCTATCTATCTAACAAACCTTCTCCATTCTAACTGCCTACCTATTATCCTACACGCAACATACATGTGTAAATAGATACTGAAGAATTATTGTCAGTGAAAGTGTTAAAAAAAAAAAGTGCTTCCTCTATTCATATTTTATTTAAATCTGCCGAAATTTCTTCCTTGAACTGTTTGCAACAGCAACAAGAAGAAGCGAAGGTGTAGCGTAAGAAAAAAAAACAAGACAAGGAAATGTTTATATATGAGATTAAAGTATTTGTAATTAAACAATTAAGTGATTGTAAACCTCCATCCTCGAGAACTTCAGGTACAAATATTAAAGTATGTTAGCGTTGTTAATTAAATTTTAATGAAATATTTCAAATACCACATATTCATCTTGACCATACATACACATACACTCGCATTATATATATATATATATATATATATATATATATATATATATATATATATATATATATATATATATATATATATATATATATATAAAGCAACAGTTTCCTTCCAAAGACGAAAATGCATTCATTTATGGGTCCAAGAAAGAAATAATATACATGGCTATGCACACACACAAACCGCAGACACAAAGCACGCACATACATACATACATACAAACAAATAAATCACATAAAGACACACATAAGTCAGACAGACAGATAGATAGATATGACAGTTTGACTAAACCAGCCTAAGTGAAACTTTGACGTAACTGTCAGGAAATTATAAATATTTTAGACAGTCGCTGGGATAAAGTTCGCTTCATTTAAGTATTTAAAAACATTTATCTTCAACTTTCCAAAGAATCCTAGTCGGGATTAAACTGGTCAGTTAGTGGAATTATTTGCATCTTCAATAAAACGAACACTCCATAATTTTCCCCACACATAGTATTACACACACACATGTATGTATGTAAGTCCGTGCATCGAAGAAAAATATCTAGTCTTCAGACTTAGCCTTCGAGACGTGGAATCCGATAAAATATGACAAATTAAAGGACTGGGTCAATAGAATCGACAAAAGACCTTAAAGCCGGTGCCACCCCATCAGTGCCGCATTTTAATAAATGAAACCAATAAAATAACATTATATATATTGGTTCTAGGTTCAGTCCCACTGCATGGCTCCTTGGGCAAGTGTCCTCCACTATAGTCTCGGGCTGACCAAAGCCTTGAGGGGATTCAGTAGACGGAAACTGGAAGAAGCCCGTCGTATATGTGTGTGTCTGTCTGTCCCCCCACCATCGCTTGACCACCAATGTTGGTGTGTTTACGTCCCCGTAAATTAGCGGTTCGGCAAAAGGATCCGATAGAATAAGTACTAAGCTAACAAAGAATAAGTCCTAGGGTTATTCGACTAAAGGCGGTGCTCCAGCATGGCCACAGTCAAATGACTGAAACAAGTAAGAGTAGAAGAATGCACACACACACACACACACACACAGATCTGAAAATTCTTCGGAATCTAAGCAAAAAAGCAAGTTTTCTTGAGTATTTTTTTCTCCTTTTCTTCGAAGCTTCGTAAACTTCGAATAGTTTTGAAAACAGAAAAAAAGAGGAAATTTTTATGTTTGTTGTTTTTACTTACCGAATCATAAATAGACTGTCTGTAGTAGTATTTATATATGTATATATATTTTTAAGTATCCAATTATCCAACAAGAGAGTTTTGGTTATAATATTTTGATTACCAATCAAAAAATTTGAGATCCCGGAGAAAGATATTGATATATTATAATAAGCATAAACGCGTATTTATTCGCGTGTGTACATAATATATATGTATATATAATATAATATTTTTATGTGTGTGTATATATATATATATATATATAAGTTTAGAGATCCCCTCCCGTCTTGCTTGGAGAGTCAAAGAGTGGTGGATGTCGACGGAGGTGAGAAGTGGGGGAGAGATTTGCTGGGGTGGCGGTATTCGGTGCTAGTTTGTTGCTCGACCTTTCTATCTATCTATCGAGCTCGCAGTGTTAGGTGCCCCGGCCCGTTCTTGAGGCAATATCCGCGTGTTTGTGTGTAATACGTATAAGTGTGTGTGTATGTGTACGTATGTGAGTGCGCACGCGTGTGTGGAGAAAAATGCCTGCTGGTTTTGTAGTCTTATCAACAGATCTCCCCCAACTCTCTCTTTCTCTGTGTATATATATATATATGTATATATATATATATGTATATATATATATATATATATATATATATATATATATATATATATATATATATATATATATACACTTTTGTGTATGTGTGTGTGTGGTGTTAGTTATCTGCCTGGCTTCTTGTCAGGCAGCTTAACTTCCGAAAAAAGTTTGAATTGGCAGTCACTTTACTTAGAAAAGACGGCTGGAGGAAGAAAGTTAAGAAAAAGAAAAGAATTGGTTCGGTGGAGGTGGTGATGAAAGACGAGGGTGGAAGGTGTGAAGGAACCAAAAAAGAAAGTTAAGAAAACAGTGTACAGGCTTTGCTTTACACACATATATATACAGTACAAAAACTTTTGTTACGCACGCACAGTCCAGGAAACATGCGCGTGCGTACTCACACGCATACAAACAAATTTTACGGAAACGTTGGGAGCGCGAGCACTCACATGTTTCCACACACGCCGAGTTAAAAAAAAAACTGGCCGAACGGGCATGTTTGTGTGTGTGTACATATGGAAGGTTTTGTGTGCACATAAACATTCGCACAGGACGAAAACTGTGCGCACACACCGCATGATAAAACCGTAGCACATGCAGTGTCCAGAGACATTGCGCGCACACGCAAGCAAAGTAAAAAAATGCTTGGTACTACTAAAGCAGCACGGACCCGAACGCGCAGTCGTGAGTGGTCGATCCTAACCCTAACCCTAAACACGTATTCATTTGCTCACGCGGGTTAGGGTTAGGGTTAGGGACAGGGTTAGGGTTAGGGACAGGGTTAGGGTTAGGGATAGGGACAGGGTTAGGGACAGGGTTAGGGACAGGGACAGGGTTAGGGTTAGGAACAGGGTTAGGGACAGGGTTAGGGTTAGGGATAGGGACAGGGTTAGGGTTAGGGATAGGGACAGGGTTAGGGTTAGGGTTAGGGACAGGGTTAGGGTTAGGGATAGGGACATGGTTAGGGACAGGGTTAGGGTTAGGGACAGGGTTAGGGATAGGGACAGGGTTAGGGTTAGGATCGACCACTCAAGACTAGCTAGCGCCTGCGCGTTCGGGTCCGCGTTGCTTTAGTAGTACCAAAATGCTTGCATACACAGACTTGTTCTCTTATTTTCTAATTCTCTTATTCTTTTACATGTTTCTGTCATTTGAGTGCGGCCACGCTGGGGCACTGCCTGAAATGGTTTGAGTGGAAGAAATCGACCCTGGACTCATTGGTTGTAAGCCTAATACTTATTCTATCGCTAACTTATGCCGAACCGATAAGTTACGGGGACGTAAACACACCAACATCGGTTGTCAAGTGATGGTGTGGGGGACAAACACAGACACGAAGACACACATAAATATATATACATACAGTCCCACTGCATGGCATCGAGGGCAAGTATCATCTACTATAGCCTCAGGCCGACCAACGCCTTGCCAATGGATTTGGTAGACGGAAACTGAAAGAAGACCGTCGTATACATGTGTGTGTGTTTGTTCCCCCACCATCACTTGACAACTGATGTTGGTGTGTTTACATCCCCATAACTTAGTGGTTCAGTAAAAGAGATTGATAGAATAAGTACTATTCTTACAAAGAATAGGTGGTGGGGTGAGTTTGTTCAACTAAAGGCAGTGCTCCAGCATGGCCGCAGTCAAATGACAGAAACAAATAAAAAATTAAAAGATTATATATATATATATATATATATATATATATATATATACGGTTTAGATATAGATTCAAGGTTGAATATGGTACTTATGCGTAGGCACCTGAATATCGTATCCCAAAAGGATAGGTGATCAAAATCAAAAAATAAGCAACACGGATTTCAAAGGTGATTGCAGTACGCACGTTTCATGCTACTCCAATTTATTTAAGTAATGCAAGCATTACATTAAATGCAATATGAAGAGCAATCTTCAGCTGCACGAAAATGCAAAAAATTACCTATATATATATATATAGGAGAATTTACGAAAAAAACAACAGACGAAGACAGGTGCTGTAAACAACAAATGGATGTATTAGTTTAACGCTAGGGAATAGAGAAAGTCTTTGATGATTCGAGCTACGCTCTTCAACTGAAAGGAACACAGAAAGAAATAAGGAGCATGCAAAGATTGCAAAGGTGGGAGAAAAGTGCTAACCTAAGAACAGCTGGCACAGACATTTCACAAATGCCTTAACCCTTTAGCAATCGTTAGCATGCAGGGTACTCATTAGCACACTGGGCAAAATGCCAAGCAACATTTCACCCATCTTTATGTTCCAAGTTCAAATACTGCTGAGGGGTCAACTTTGCCTTTAATCCTTTTCGTGTTGATAAAATAAGTACTAATTGATTACTGGGATCAATATAATCGACTTTGCTGGCCTTGTGCCAAAATTTGAAACCATTATTTTGAATTAATCATGCATTATCTCATAGCTTCAAGATTTCAATGATGTAATTGTTAATTATTTAGAATAATATTCTAGGGTAGGTATGAGAGGCTGGATCTGGTCAGTTTGAATATAAAACAGGTAGAATATTTGGGCCTGATGTGACTAGTTTAAATGTTAAAGGGTTAAATACATGATGACCCATTGGACAAGAGTGGAGAAAAATACAGCGGACCGGCCATGCTGGAGGAAGCTTGCTACTTTAGGCATTTAACAACATGTGAGGACCTAAGTCTAATTAGTAGTGTATCAGCAGCCAACAGATATGACACAGGCTGATGCTCCAAATCCTTAACCACTCGGTGGGAGAAAGGGCAACTGCCCTAATTCTCTAGATGTGGGCAACAGGTTGTAGTTCTGTAAAAACATACTTCTGTGGTTAAGAAACTCACTTTACAACCAAATGGTTTCAGGTTCAGTCCCCTGCATGTCATTTTAGGTAAGTACCTTCTATTATATCCCCGGGCTGAACAATGCTTTCTAAGTGGATTTCATACACAGAAACTGTGTAGGAGCCCACCATGTGTGTGTATGTGCATATATATATATATATATATATATATATATATATATATGTGTATCCAGCTACCAACAGACTGTGTCCTCCACTATCCATGACCTCATCCTCTCCTCCCATCTCCCCGCCACCGCCTCCAACCTTATTGTTCGCACCCCACGCACCCCCACCATTTACTTCCTCCCCAAGATCCATAAACCGAACAACCCTGGCCGCCCCATCGTCTCCGCCTGCAACTGCCCCACCGAGCTTATCTCAAAATACCTAGACCGGGTCCTCGCCCCCCTAGTGGCTTCTCTCCCTTCCCACATTCATGACACTAACCACGCGCTTCGTCTATTCAACTCTTTCTCTTTCCCTCCCGGCCCTTCTAAGCTTCTCTTCACTCTAGACATCCAGAGCCTCTATACAGTGATCCCCCACGACGAGGGGCTGTGTGCCCTGAAGTTTTTTCTAGACCAACGCCCCAACCCACAACCCGACACCTCCACACTCATTCGTCTGGCCGAACTTGTCCTATCTCTCAACTGCTTCTCGTTCGCGGGAGATATCTACCAGCAGGTCTCGGGAGTGGCCATGGGGACGAGAATGGGCCCCAACTACGCGAACCTCTTCGTTGGTTATGTTGAGGCCCAAATATTCTCCAGTTTCACTGGTCCCACTCCCGAACTATACGGTCGGTATATCGACGACTGTATCGGTGCCACCTCTCTCTCCCGCGAACATCTTGACTCGTTCCTCTCTTTCGTTCAATCTTTCCATCCTGCCCTCCACTTCTCCTGTACTGTCTCTGACACCTCTGTCCCCTTTCTCGACATTTCGGTCAGCATCCTCCACTCCGCCCTTAGCACCTCCATCCACTACAAACACACAGACTCACACTCCTATCTCAACTTCTCCTCCTCCCACCCTAGACACACAAAACTTTCCATCCCCTATTCCCAATTCCTCCGTCTACGCAGACTTTGTAGCGACAGCCATGACTTTGAGACTCAGTCTCAACTCATGGCTCACCACTTTAGCCTGCGTGGATATCCACCCACCACCATCCACACCGCCCTTGCCAGAGCACGTTCTGTGGACCGTGCATCTGCTCTCTCCCCCCGAACCCGCCCTGCCGTTTCCCGCCTCCCTTTTCCCCTCACCTACCATCCCACCACCCTACCCCTCCAACGCTCCATTCTCCGAGCTTTTCGGCGCCTCCAGTCCGACCCCTCCACCTCCCACATCTTCCCTAATCGACCCCTCCCCTCC
The DNA here is from genome assembly GCF_046866305.1 of Octopus bimaculoides. Lineage (NCBI taxonomy): Eukaryota > Metazoa > Mollusca > Cephalopoda > Octopoda > Octopodidae > Octopus > Octopus bimaculoides. The sequence continues at coordinate 20,405,924 of NC_142951.1, read as the reverse complement.
TTCAAACGAGCCCACAACCTACGGGACCTCTTGGTCCACAGCTTCTTCCCCAACCCAACCTCCCAACCTGGCTCTTTCCCCTGCTCCCGTCCACGCTGCCGCACTTGCCCTTACCTCTCCAACACCACCCTCCTCACCAGCACCCATCACCGACCCTATCGCATCACCGACTCCTTCACCTGCACGTCTACCAACATCATATATTGCCTCTCCTGCTCTCTCTGCCAATCCCTGTACATCGGACAAACGGGGCGGCGCCTGGCCGACCGATTCGCGGAACACCTCCGAGATATCAACGTCGGCAATGACACCCCGGTGTCACGCCACTTCCGTTCTGCCGGCCACTCCTTGCGGCAACACCTGTCGGTGTTTGGATTGTCCATGCACAGGGGCCATCCGGACTCCCGTTTGCGCCGTGAACAGGGGTTAATCTTCTATCTTCGCTCCTTTGCGCCACATGGGCTCAACTCCCCTCCACTCTTCATCTAACCCCCTCCTCCTGTCTCTCTCCCCCACCCTCCCTCCTACCACCCATCTCTCCCCTCCCCCACCTCCTGCTCCGACTCCTACTTCTTTGTACCTCTCTTCATACTTCTCTCCACTCCCACTTCTCTTCACCCCTACTCTTTCTCTCCTCTCTCTTACTCTCTCTCACTCTCTCTCACTCTCTTCTCTCGTACTCCCCCCTCCCCCCTCTCCCGTACTCCCCCCTCTCTCACTCTTACTCTCTACACTCTTACTCTCCTACTCTCTACACTCTTACTCTCTTACTCTCTCACCCTTACTCTCTCACCCTTACTCTCTCACTCTCTTCCCCTCTCTCTCACTCTCTTTCTCTTCCTTTCTTCTTCCCCCCCATACCCCTCTTCCCTCTCTCTCACTCTCTTTCTCTTCCTCTCTTTCTCTTCCTCTCTTTCTCCCCCCATACCCACCTTCCCCTCTTTCTCCCCCCATACCCACCTTCCCCCTCTCTCAATCCCCCTTCCCTCTCTTATACCCACCCTCTCTCCTCTCTTCCTCTCCCCTCCCATACCCATCTTCCCCCTCTCTTACATCCACCTTCCCCTTCTCCCTCCTCGTCAACACCCCCTCATAAGCTCATCCCACCACACCCCAACTCACTCCTACTCTACCTTCCCACTCCACCCCATCCAATTCCTTACACCCACCACCCACCCCTACCCACATACCCCACCCTACCCACATACCCCTACCTCTACCCCACACTCCACCCATGTCTTCCCCACCTCCCAACACCCTCACATCACACCACACCAATACCCTTGCATCACACCACGCACACCACACCAATACCCTCGCATCACACCACGCACACACTACAACTGACCAACTACTTTCTTCCTTTCTCCCTTCCCCCATTTTCACACTACATACGTCAAGATCACCAGCAGTCTACCTCCCACACACAGCCCCTCGTTCCCGATCACCGTTTGTTATCTCCCCCTTTCTTAGCTCTCCTGAAATAAGAATTTCTAACTTCCGGTCAGTCATTGTTATGATCGGCCATTATTATGATTGACCGTTGACTGAACACTATTCAATTTTTTTTCTCCGTGTTTTTCTCCTTGTCTCCGTATTCTTTCTGTTGAAGAGCGTAGCTCGAAACGTCAAAGACTTTCCGTATTCCCGAGCGTCATACTAATATATACTTTTGTTATTTACACCACCTGTCCTCGTCTGTTGTTATTTTTTGTATATTCTCCCATATATATATATGTATATATATATATATATGTATGTATATATATATATATATATGTATGTATATATATATATATGTATGTATATATATATATATATGTATGTATATATATATATATATGTATATATATATATATATGTATGTATATATATATATATGTATGTATATATATATATATATATATATATATATATATATATATATATATATATATATGTATGTATATATATATATATATATATACACACACACACACATACATATAAACACATGTGGAGGGCAAACACAGACACATACATGTATGTACATATACATACATGTGTCGTATATGCGTGTTTGTGTTTGTGTTTGTTCCCCCCAACATCGCTTGACAACCGATGCTGGTGTGTTTACGTCCCCGTAACTTAGCGGTTTGGCAAAATAGACTGATAGAATAAGTACTAGGCTTACAAAGAATAAGTCCTGGGGTCGATTTGCTCGACTAAAGGCAGTGCTCCAGCATGGCTGCAGTCAAATGACTGAAACAAGTAAAAAAGGAAAAAGAGAGAGAGAGAGAGAGAGAATGTGTGTGTGTGTGTGTGTGTGTGTGTGTGTTTGTGTGTGTGTTTGTTCCCCACCACTTACTGACAAATGGTGTTGGTTTGTTTATGTTCCCATTAATGGTTTGGCAAAAGAGGCTGATAGAATAAGTACCAGAGTTAATAATAAATACTGGGGACAATTTGTTCCACTAAATGCTTCAAGGCAGTACCCCTGCATGCTTACAGTCCTTTGACAGCAATCCAGCCTTCTCATAAATCCCTTACAATGATGAGGTTATAGGCCCTTCACTCTATCCTCTGTCTAGCTAATACAAATAAAGACACCTTAACTGTACATACGTTCATACACAACAATATGCATGTATATGTGCATATGTGTGTGTGTGTGTGTATGTGTTTGTGTTGTATTTTTCTATTATGCCCTTATTCTGTTTCTTTACCCTTCCCCTTTATTTAACTGACAGCTTTTGAAAAATATTTTTTATCACATGATGCTCCAATAATATTTTATATCAAAACTTCTATCCGGAAGAAACTATAATTCTTCCTTGTATAAAAGGATAGGTTTACAATGTACAATTTAGATTTTGAATGCAATTTGTGAAACTATTAGCTCTTAAGTCATTTATGTAACATTTTAAAAAATATAAAATCCTTATGTATTGAGTTCCATTTCTCCTGTCACTTCTATGACACTTGGTCAACACTCCTTAAACTCTTTCACTGCAAAATTAAATTTCATTATCTCAGTAATGATGTTAAATATCTACCAAAAACCAGAATTGATATTCTCTGCAAGTTACATTGCCTCAATAAACTTGACATAATCTCAACAGAAAATAGTTTCAAACTTGGTATTTCTCAACAAAAGATAGATTGGTACATAAAATTGTTTTCTGCAGTTAAGGGTAACAAAGTTTTGAGTGGATAGATCTGATTTTTGCAATCCAGTTTGGAACAAACAGCAATCCAATATGGAACAAACAACATGCTGTCTTATACTCAACGAAAAATATCTAAATTCTGCCAAGGAATGTTTATAGCAAAGAAACTATCAAGAAAGCAGAGGATTGTCTTGTTGAATGTATGTATTGGAAAACATGCTTCTTTGAGAAAGGTTTCATGAAGAATTTACTGATATCAAATTCAGACTGAAATCAAGAAAATGCCTGCTGCAAATTAACCCATTTCTAACCATATTTCTATTGCAACTCACTGCTTTTGTTTCTGTTAATTTGAAAATTATCTTTTATCTTTTGCTTGTCTCAGTCATTAGATTGGGGCCATGCTGGGGCACTGTCATGAAGAATTTTTAGTTAAACGAATCAACCCCAGTACTTTTGTTTTTTGCTATCAATATCTTTGGCTGAACTGCTTAGTTACAGGGATGTAAACACACCAACACTGGTTGTCAAGTGGTGGTTGGGGACAAACAGTCATAAAGACACACACACACACACACACACACACACACACACACACACACACACACACACACACACACACATATATATATATATAGGTGCAGGAGCAGCTGTGTGGTAAGTAGCTTGCTTACCAACCACATGGTTCTGGGTTCAGTCCCACTGCGTGGCACCTTCTGCTATAGCTTTGGGCCAACCAAAGCCTTGTGAGTGGATTTGGTAGGTGGAAACTGAACGAAACCCGTTGTGTACATATATATATGTATATATATATATGTGCGTGTGTGTGTGTAAGTATGTATGTGTGTCTCTGTTTGTCCCTCCAACTCACTTGACAACCAATGCTGATACGTTTACGTCCCTGTAACTTAGTGGTTCAGTAAAAATGACCGATAGAATAAGTACTAGGCTTACAAAGTCCTGGGGTCAATTTGCTCGACTAAAGGCGGTGCTCCAGCATGGCTGCAGTCAAATGCCAAAATCAAGTAAAAGAATACACACACACAACAGACTTTTTTCAGTTTCCATCTACCAAATTTACACACATGGCTTTGGTCAGCTCAAGGCCATAGTAGAAGACAATAGTAGGACTAAACCCAAAACTATGTGGTTGAGAAGCAAGCTTATCATACGGCTGTGCCTGTGTCTATGAAGAATTTACTAAAATAACTTTGTCATTATTAAGCTGATGCTTGCAGCATAAATTAACACGAAATTTTGATGGAAAGTTTTAATTTAGATAACATTAAAACAAAGAATTTCAGCAGTTTCAGGTGGGTTGATATCACAAAGAGTTAAAGCATTAGAGATCTTTGAATTGGATTTCCTGAGTATAATAAAGAGAGTAAAGCTTGGAAATTATTTTAATATTTTGCAAGACCATTTAATTAAAGATTTAAAGCATTTCTATGACTCTGCTAAGTGGAAGGTCCGTTTGAATAAAGTAAAAAGCATGTATGAGGTTGAGAAGTAATTTGTATAAACAGACAAAACCTGTAAGAGAGCAGGTTATGTGGATACACCAGCCCACGCCCTGGGACCTGCGTAACCAAGGCGGGGCCTATAACTATTTACTGGATTGCTTCATAAAGAGAAAACTCACAGAGCCTTTGAATTTTAGGACTATACTTCCCAGGGCCTGAAGGCAATGTTATCCTACTTTACCAAATTTCTTTTGGAAGCCCTGCCAATCCTAATATTTACACTTTTATTTAAAATAGTATATATTAAATGTTTAGCAAAAGACTTCTCTGCCAAATTACTTCAATTTTTTTGCTACCAACCCAGTCTAAAACCAACATTGGTTCTAAAATTCCAATTTCCTGTTTTAAGTGATCTAAATTAACACCTATCAAAATTTTTCGTTTATTTAAGTTCCAAACACCAAATTAATAATGGCAAAGTCATTTTGCTAAATTCTTCATTATTTTCATAATTAACTGAAACATGGTAGTGTATTAATACGGTAACAAAAAGGTTAAAATGATCTAAATTAAAATCTATCAAAATTCCATGTTAATTTATGCTTCAAACACTAGATTAATAATAAAGTTATCTTACTCAATTCTACATTAATTTTCAAAATTAACTTAAACAAAGGGAATATATATTTTAACAGAAATAGGGTAACAAAATGGTTAATTAAAAGATTTCTCAACTGACTTTAAATGTAATATTAATACAACCACAACTCAATCAGGGACAATAAGCCAAGTCATACTTGATGCAAATAATAATAGAATTAAGCAGTCTATGAACTGTAACTCTCTGTGGAGAAAAGCAAACAAACAAAAACTAGTTCTTCTGTAATAGTTCAATGGTTTACATGACAAACATTATTGTAAATTGTTGAATTTTACCTATCTATGATTGAAACACTTTTAATGAAAGCTTTACATTATAGGTGTAGATATATCAGCATAGATTTGGACATGGGTGTGATGATGCATACTAGGAAATCTCTATGTATGATTGCGTGTGTCATCTCGCTTCGGCCTGTCACAAGGTACTAATCATGGAAACTTGGATAGTGGTACTCATATTGTACAAGAGTTTATCACTATAGTCCATTGACATACAGATGTCTCTTTATGGTGACCTTATACATCATTCCACTTACTGAAAGTCCTATGGCAATGGAAAAGTGGCAACATGTGCAGACCTCACAGTTGGAAGCACACAGTGAGTTACAACTTTCATCAGTTATGCTTCAAACCATGCAAATCTGCCACAGGATTGTATGAATAGCCATCTGAGAGGTCATGGGCAGAAAGTCAGAAATGCTATTGACAATGTGGAAGCTCAAGGAAACAGTAAACATCAGTGAAGAGGGAACAATCACAATGCACACGTGCACCCATATATGTATGTACAAATGTATGTATTAGGTTGTTTCACATGAAATGTATTTGAAAGGTAAGAATAAAATGTTTCAGAAGTGTTAGAGAACTGATTTATTTAATGAAAGTATGATCCCTGTTCATTTATGACGTTTACCCAATGTTTCTGCTGTAATAAACTGTCCAAATGCTTCAATTACCTTTTCTCTATTTAAGAATGCTTTATTGCTTATGAAAAGCTCAAAATGCTTAAATAAGAAATGATCAGTAGGAGAGACATCAAGGGAACAGGGAGGATGTTACAAAATCGCATAATTCAGGTTTTGCAACTTTTGGACCATAGCTTGAGAAGTGTGAGGACATGCATTGTCGTGGAACAAAATTAGGCCATCTCTATTCACTAGTCTGGGTTGCTTCTTTTTCAAATTCTCATGCATACAATCAATTTCCTGGCAATACGATGTTGCTGTTACCGTTTTTACCTTGTTGCAAAAATGAATAAAGGTCCTTTCTGTTTTCTTTCACACACAGATAAATTTTTCACTATAGACCTTAATGGTCATAAAGACACTATATCAGTGGATAGATTAAAAAGGGCCTTCATAGAGAAAACATCCCTGTTTACACTACAGATGACACACACACACCACTACAAACACGGCCCACACACCCACATTCACATTCCATGACTACCATTGGGATCAATCAGGTACTGGACAAGGATTCTGGATTATTTTTCCAGTTGTTTTACTTCATTTTTGAGAGTGGTCGGATTCTCTTGTTTGTGAGAGCAATTGAGTTTATTTCAGATATTCTCATTTTAAAAATCATCTCCAGCTAATCGTTGGGAGGATGTTGGTGTTGTGTTGGCAGAGGTTTACGCTCTCTGAGTACTCTTCTTAATGATATTGTTGTTATTATTATTATTATGATCATCATCATCATCATCATCATCTGGATCTTGTTTCAATAAAAAGACTGCAGCCATGCTGAAGTACTGTCATGAAGGATTTGGTCAAACAAATCTACTCCGGTAGTTTTTTTTTTTGGGGGGGGGGGGGGGGGTTCTGGTCTCTTTCCCTACATTCTTAAGTTAATCAACACCAGTTGTCAAGTGGTAGCTGGGACAAACACAGAACAGAAAGAGACCCACCCATACACTAGGCTGTTTCATGCACTGTTGATTGTTTTCCAGATCTTTCTATGTCCTGGACGGAAACAAAAATAATCTGCTGACAGAAATTATCATCTTCAGGAGTTTCTAATACACAAATTTATCTGCAGAGATGTGAGGAAGAAGAAGACAAGAAGAGGGAGGGGGTGAACTGATAGAAAGAAGTAACAGGAAGAGGAGATACAGAAGAGAAAGAGATGAGGGGTGAAGAGTGAATGAAAAGAAGGGAAATGAGGAGAGAGAGATGGAAATATAAGAAAGTTGGCCAAGGGGAGGAGGGGGAATAATAACAAAGAGGGAGGAGGGGAAGCGAAACTGTGAGTGAAAAGGTAAAAGAATAGAGAACAGGGAAAGAGGAAGGAGGAAAGGGAGAAGGGAAGGTGAGAGAGAGAGGAAGGGAAGAGGGAAGAGGGAAGGAGAGGGGGGAAGGGGAAGGGAGAGGGAGGGCAGGAGGTGGATAGAGGGAGGTGGCAGAGATCCTGAATGGAAGCTGAATGAAGAATTGTCAAAACTATTTGTCTTATATATGCCAGGTTTTCAGGTTTATCTCAAAAAAAAAACAAAAAAAACTAAAATGAAAACAATAAAAACAAGCCAAAGAAACGACACAAACAAATAACTACATAAAAGAAATAACTGCATTCTGACAGATTCCAATCTATAAAAAAAGAAATATGTACCAGGTGCTCCAACATGGTCACAGTCCTATGACCGAAACCAGTAAAATAAATAAAAGAATTTGAAGCAAAGCAACAACAGGTACTGGACATAGAGACTAAAGCAGACAGTAACAACAATTACAACCACAGCCTTAGTAACAAGATGCAATAATAATAATAATAAAAACTATTGTAGAACTCTCGCCAAAAAGTAAAAGAAAAAGAAAAACAACTGGATTTCTTCCTAATATTGGCCAGATGTTAATGTGATTTATTCCTAGTAAATCACCAGAGACTGGAATTACAGAATTCAGGTTCCCATTTCAGCAGCAGCAGCAGTAGCAGTAGCAGTAGTAGTAGTAGTAGTAGTAGTAGTAGTAGTAGTAGTAGTAGTAGCAGCAGTAGCAGTAATAATAATAATAATAATAATAATAATAATAATAATAATAATAACAATAATAATAATAATAATAATAATAATAATAATACAGGGCGCTGAAAAGGAAGTATAATATTGAAAAAAAGGGCCTGAAAGTAATAGTAGAGGAACTGAAACAGCGCCTCATTGCAAAGAAAGCAAAGATGGTAAGATACAACCAAAGAATGAAGGGTTACCACCAGAATAGGTTATTCAGAGTAGATCAGAAGAGATTCTATAAAGAAATAAATGGAGAGTGCACAGATGAAAAGTTGATACCAGATAACATTGAAAGTCAAAGGTTTTGGAATGACATCTGGAGCAAAGACAAGGAGCACAAGAAGGATGCTGAATGGTTGCAAGAACTGAAACAAACAGTAGTCTGTCTAAAACAGGCAGAACTAGTCATTTCAGTTAACGAAGTGAAGGAAATCAGCAAAAAAATGAGTAACTGGAAGGCCCCGGGACCAGATGGAGTTCAAAGGTATGGTGAATGTCATGCATGAATAGCTGCGCAATTCAACACCTTGTTAAATGCCGCTCAAGTAACACCAGAGTGGTTGACATTGGGTAGGACAGTGCTGTACCTAAAAAAACATAAAAAAAGGCAATACGGTAGACAATTACAGGCCGATATCCTGTTTTCCACTTATGTGGAAATTATTGACTGGAATATTTGCAGTCAATGTACGATCATCTGAAGAAAAAAAAAAATGGAGTCCTGCTACATGAGCAGAAGGGTTGCAAGCGTAAGTGCAGAGGTACCAAGGATCAACTCCTGATAGATAAAACTGTACTCAGAGACTAGAAGAGGAGGAAAAGTAACTTAGCCATGTCATGGATCGACTATCGTAAGGCGTACAATATGATCCCACATTCTTGGATTATGGAATGTATGAACCTATTTGGTATTGCATCAAATGTTGAGGGATTGCTTGGAAAAAGTATGGCGAATTGGAGGACAGACCTGACAGCATACAGAAGTTTAGGAACAGTTGAAATCAGGAGGGGCATCTTCCAAGGGGACTGCCTGTCCCCACTGATCTTTGTACTGTGCTTCATACTGCTAACACTGATTCTGAGGAAAGCAAAAGCTGAGTATGTATTCAAAAGCCGCCAACAAAAAGTCAACCATTTGTTATTTATGGATGACCTCAAACTTTATGGTAAAGATGAAGCCCAAGTCAGTTCTCTCATTGATACAGTGTATACCTTCAGTGCTGAATGGAGTTCGGACTGAGAAAGTGTGGTGTGTTAGTCTTGAAGAGAGGCAAAATCAAGTGTATGGACGAACTAACGATACTGTCAGGGGAGGTTATGAAGCAGATAGAAAAGACGGTCTATAAGTACTTGAGGATTTTGGAAATGGATAAATTAATGGAGAAAGAAATGACAGAAAAATTTAAGGTGGAGTACTTACGCAGACTGAGACTGATCCTTAAGTCGAAATTAAACGGATGGAATAAGATTGAAGCTATCAACACTTGGACGGTTTCACTCCTAAGATATGGAGCAGGGGTAATTGCATGGACAGCAGACAAACTAAACAGCTTAGACAGAAAGACAAGGAAGTTGCTAACTAGATATGGGACACTCCACCCAAAAAGTGACACAGACAGACTGTATGTACCAGGAAAAAGATGGGGAAGAGGACTTATTGAATGCAAAAGCATGGTATGTAAAAAATGTCACAGAACCGCTATTATTAGAAGTAGGAAGGTCAGGCTTGCGTAGGATGAAAGATTGCAAACATAAAGCACTATACAAGAAATTGAGAATGAATGAAACTGAAAATAGGTGGGTAAAGAAAAGAATGCATGGTCAATTTCATAGGATGTTGAAAATAAGACAGACAGAGAAAAAAGATGGTTGTGGATGACTAAAAGTGATTTAAAACCAGAAACGGAGGCTCTAATCTGTGCTGCCCAAGTGCAAGCACTAAGAACAAACTACATAAAACACAGAATAGACAACAAATCAGAAAGTGATAAGTGCAGAATCTGTGGAGAAAACGGTGAAACCATATGGCATATTACCAGCCAATGTACGCCACTAGCCCAGAAGGAATATAAGAGATGCCACGACAATATAGCCAGGCTTGTCCATTGGACACTTTGCAACAAGTATGGACTTGACAGAGCGAAAAATTAGTACAACCACAAACCTGAAGGCATTGTCAAAAATAGAAATGCAAAGATCCTATGGGATTTTATGATTCAGTGCAACCATGAGATTGAGAATAGGAAGCCAGACATAGTCTTAATTGAGAAAGTAAACAAACTATGCTGGATCATAGATATAGCATGCTCAGCTGACACCAAGGTATGAGATAAGGAAGAAAGAAAAGTTGAGATATGACAGGTTAGCTTGGGAAGTAAAGCAGTTGTGGTCGATGAAAAAAGTAGCAGTAGTACCAATAATTGTCAGAGCCCTGAGAACAGTGAGCAAAAATCTCGAGAAGTACGTGGAGCAAATAGGGGCTGCAATAAGGGTGGAGTACTTGCAGAAAACAGCACTGCTTGGAACTGCTCGAATACTCTGGAAGGTGCTCGAAAAATAAGAGGTGTTACCTTAGTTCATTGGTAGTGAACAGCTGACACCGTAGTATATCTCCAGCATTATAAGCTGTGCAAAGGCAACAACAACAATAATAATAATAATAATCCTTTCTACTGAAGGCACAAGGCCATCTTTGCAACATTCACTCATCTTTCAACAAAATTGTTGGGAGGTAGAACTTCCCTCTCTACCCTCACTTTCATTTTGAAGTGAAACTTGAAAAAGTTGACGAGGGCTTGGCCAAAGGGCAAAGTATCTGTCTTCAGTCCTTTCAATCTGGTCCACCATCAACTCAAACAATAGCTAGATCCATCCTACACATGACAGCCAGTGTTCAACATAAACCCACAAGTCAGCAGTGCTCAGGCACTGAACAAGAGCATGCACAACAATTTCATCACTTTGCCTGCATCTCAAGCAAGCCCAGCTGATGGCACTTCATAGCTATAGAGTTGAACCAGCAATGGCTCCTTGAATCAGTAATGGCTCCTGGTAGCACTGCCAGGCCAAGATTTCTGGAAATTATCCACAGGCCCCATTCTAAAAGTCCTCTGGAACGGAGCAGCCAGTTGATTCTCATCGGCGTCCAGAGTCTCTCCCAGAACGTCATTGCACTTGCCTGCCACAAACCCTCTATAGAACACCAGAGTTGAACTTCTACTGGCCAACTGACAGAGGACTGTGAGCCCCTGATGACACCCTAGGTGTCAGGAACCCTGTCTTCATCTGTGTATGACCCAGGACTACAGCTCCGTCAAAGAGACGAGTTATGGAAAATCCTGTCCAACAAACAAACAGTGACCACACTTGTTCGCCATCAAGGTAGGCACTAAAGTCCATCTTGTGTTCCAGCCTGCCACTCATTCCAAATAGTTGGGCAAAGTGCTACTGAAATGCCACACACATCTGCTTGGGCTCAAGTACCATGTGCCATTTTGGTCCACCAAAGACTAAATAGTGGTTTTGTTGCCAAGTTGCACCTCTACCACTTGAGCCTATTGAACAGCCCCTCTTCCATCATTTCATAGAGCTTTAGCTATGACAACGCATCCTTCATACTCAGTGTTGAAGAATTAGTCCAGAGCCATCCTTGCTGGCAGCAAGTCAGTCGTGATGCCTTTCCAAAGCACCTCTTCTAAGTTTCTAAGTTGCCCTCTATTCTATTCATTTCTATCACTAATGACTTACTAAACCTAATCGATTCTACTCTAATTGCTCTTTTCAGAGCAAACCACCATTTGATGTTGATGATTTACCTTATTAATGCCCACTTAACTAATTAACTAATCTGGTCTCTGTCAGCATGGCATGCTGGGAGTGACACATTGAGCCTCCAGTAACTGGGTCCCTGCCTATGAAGCCTATCTAAGTCAACTGTGCAGATCACAAATTTGTAATCTGTGTAACCGACAATTTTAAAAAGTAGACAACTTACCAGCCTACGAAATACTCTATATAGATATGACCGAGATTACTCGATGTGGTTCATCCATATCCACCCTGGCACATTCAAGAAACCCAGTCGGTACCTGTCAGACAGTTGAAAACATCTGAGCAGGTTTGCAAGGGTTTTGCACCCTGCTCTTGTAATATCTAATCCTACACAAACCAAAAGGGCATCTAAAGTGGTGTTCCAGTCACCCATTAGCACTAAAAGTCAAGACATTCTCAGGAAAACCTCCAGACATCTGAAGACATCTGGTTGTACTGCCCCTGTCAGAGCATAAGCAGGAACCAGGCTGAAGGCACCCTTGTTGCTATAGTTTATATCTGGTTCCAGGAAGATAGTGCTTATCTTCAAATCCAGACTTCTCCAAAACAACACAGCAGTTCTACCCCTCCCTCATTCCCAGGAAGATAAGTAAATCTCTTATCCACCAACAATGGGCATAAGAGAGTCTGGTTTCACTAAGAGCCACCACATCTAAACTTAGTGACCTGAGGTCATTGAGTAGATGGCCCTGTTTCTAAAACAATGCCAGGCCACATGCATTTACACTGCCTATTGTGAGCAAGGCCATGTTTGCCAGAGAGAAGGAGAATGAAGGAGATCACTGACCCTATTTCTGTGGGGAGACATATGTTCTGTCCTTCTGACTATTGGAGGGTGTGTTCACAATCCATAATAATAATAATAATAATAATAATAATAATAATAATAATAATAATAATAATAATTCCTTCTTTATTGACCACAAGGGTTGTGAGAACATTTAGGACAATAGAAAGACAAAGGATAGTGAAGATTTACATAATAATGTGTAAACAAAAGAAAAGAATAACAATCTGCAAAACCATTTTAACAAAATCTCCAATAGAGAGGAAATACCACCCAGGGTGAACGAAAGAGCACCACATATCCTAAGCCACCCCACTCACCAGGTGTACTATGGGAAGTGCTCCCCACTCCTCTGTACTCCTCAGCCTACAGGCACCTGCTTAGAGTAATCCGTCCCTGCCACTTCACCAACCTTTCTTTATAGGTTTGCTAACCTAGATCAGAGCTGAGCTTGGGCTAAAAAACAACAGCAGCAGCAGTGGTAGTGGTTGTAGCAATTGCAGCAGCAGCAACAAATTCCCACTGATTTATAGCTTTCCTGTCTTTCCTTAATTTCTTACATTCACCATTAATATCTTATTTATTTCTTCATTTAACACTCTTAACATTCAAGAAACCACTTCAGAACCTCTTTTAGTCTTCAAATCCCAACACGAATGACCTGGTCATTAACAACTTCAAACTTTGCAACTATATACATCAAAATGTACCATATACATCAAAAGTAAGAACATCAAAGGAAGAAGGAAAATAAACTTGCTGAAGGAGAATAGTTCGAATGAAACATTAGTGTTGAAGGTCACAGAAGTAAGCTGTAGCTTATTAATTGTACAATTAACTTAGGTGTCAAAGGTCAGAGATGACAATTAAGAAATGCAACCTTATTTAAGAGAAAATTTAAAATTTTCTCTATTTTCATTTTTCATGATCCAAGATTGATAAATACAGTGATACATGCAGCACGCACACACACACACACACGCACGTGTGTGTGTGTGTGTGTGTGTGTGTGTGTGTGTGTGTGTGTGTGTGTGTGTGTGTGTGTGTGTGTGTGCGTGTGTGTGTGTGCGCGTGTGTGTGTGCGTGTGTGTGTGTGTGTGTGTGTGTGTGTGTGTGTGTGTAGGGAAAATGCTTGGCTAAGTGGTTAGGGAGACACACTCATTATGCCAAGATTGTAGTTTCGGTCCTCAGACTCGGCAGTGTACTGTGTTCTTGAACAAGACACTTCCTTCCAAGTTCCTCCACTCCATTCAGCTGTAAATGAGTAACTTTGCAATGGACTAGCATCATCTGTTCGGGAGGAATGTTGACTTTTTGCCAGGGGTGGCATCATCTGAAAGCTACAACAATTCGAGGAAGTGCATTGAGGCAAGCAGCATATAACAACAGCCAATAGTTTGGTTGATACACTGATGCAGTCATTAGTGTGTTAGTGCATGTGCACATATGAATACATATGCATATACATATGTGCATATATACGCAGATGCCAACATGGAAGTCAGACATTAAATGATGATGAATATATATATATATATATATATATGTATATATATATTAGGGACAAAATCCAAAATTACAGGCAAAAAACTCAATTAAAATCAATTTATAAAAAATTAAAATTAAATTGAGCCTTATAGATAAAGTATATATAAAATATATAGTTTTAGGGAAAATAACCAATTATCAAGAACTCATCAATGAAAATCCACTATCACATATAGAAAAGTTAATAATTAAAATCACAATAAATGAGTATAATATAAAGTAAAGTAAATATCATAAGATAAATATAATAAAAAGATTACACGTGTTTCATAACCAATTTTCAAATAGAAAAGAAATTTAAATCGATTAAAATCAATTGAAATTATCGAAAATAAGTTCTATTCAAAAATATAGCTACTCGTCAGATCGTAAGTAGAACAATAATTAGATATATATCTCAACCAACAATAAGTACCAAATGAATTAATATGAAATACTTATTATATAAAGATAGAAAAATTATTTTTAAAATATCATAATATCAAAATAATAACCATTCAATAATCATCCCTTCATCCATTATAATAACATGTATATTATATACAAAAAACATCTTACATAAATTATCATTGTTTTAAATACAAGTCGAACGAAGTTTAAAATAGTGGATTTTCATCGATGAGTTCTTGATAATTGGTTATTTTCCCTAAAACTATATATTTTATATATACTTTATATATATATATATATATATATATATATATATATATATATATATATATATATATATATATATGTATGTGTATATATATATATATTATATGCATGTATATATATATCATATTATATATATGTATATATATATCGTTATATGTATGTATATATATATACATTATATGTATGTATATATATACACACATATATACATACATACATATATATATACACATACATACATATATACATACATACATATATACATACATACATATATACACATACATATATACACATACATATATATATATATATATATATATATATATATATATATATATATATATATATATATATATACATACATATATCTATATATAATACAAATAATAAATGAGTATATGCACATATACGTACATATATGTACATACCTACATCTACATGTATATATAGATGCATATCTGGGTACAGGACGTTGCAAAAAAACGTGGACAAAATGATAAACAGAGTACAGAAAACTCACAGGCCACATAGAGAACATTTCCTTCATCAGCTGCTACCATTCTAAAACTAAACGTTTCGAAGAGTTAGGGCAGCATATATATATGTATACATACATATATATATGTATGTATGTATGCAAAATACAGAAAAAAGTGTAAAAAGGCCATAAGGGTAAAACACGTCTATATGCGCACATTCTCGCATGCACGCGCACACACGTCTATATACGCACAGGAAAAAAGCAGGGTGGAAGGTAGAATACAGAAAAACTATGTGTAAAAAAATGTGTAAAAAATATATAAAACAAAATCTCTATAAATATGTAAAAAAATATAAAAAATATATATGAAATATAAGTAAAATGTATAGAGAGATAAAAAGCTTGTACATAGACGCAATATAGAATGCAAGTCCTATTAGTAATCTCAGGGGGACCAAAAACATAACAAATATTTAGCCACATGTGGACATGATCAGAAAAATTCAGTTCTTGAATTTAGGCATGTGGTGTGGTCTAAGCTGCCTTTCCAGATAAGCCATCTTTCCATATCACAAAGGCTGCACTTTCCGCTGCCGTTGGTGTAGGGTTTGCACTTGGCTAAGATCTTCCAGTGGATGCTGTAACTGACACCTTTATCTTTTAAGGACCATATATTGACTGGATAATTTGGTCGTTTTCCTTTTATCCCAGTGCCTGAAGCTCAAGATGTGATTGTTGAATCTGGCCTTGAAATTACCCTCTGTCAGACCCAAGTATTTCTTCGTCAAAACTATATATTTGAAGAGATGGCGGCATGGGTTTCCACCCTGGCATCTGAAACTCGGAGTTTTATCATGGCTACCAAATAATTGTCATATTATTTACAGATAAATTCCTCTATTTACATAATATCAAGGTCTCTTTCTTTCTTTTGTTGTCTTACCTTTTCTATCAGTATATATATATATATATATATATATATATCGTGGTACTCTGTCAGTTATGACGATGAGAGTTCCAGTTAATCCAATCAACGGAGCAGCCTGCTTGTGAAATTAACATGCAAGTGTCTGAGTACACATGTACCCTTAACGTAATTCTTGAGGAGATTCAGCATGTCACATAGTATGACAATGCTGGCCCTTTGAAATACAGGTACAACAGAAACAAGAGTGAGAGAAAGTTGTGGTAAAAGAGTACAGCAGAGTTTTCCACCACCCCTTGCCAGAGCCTTGTGGAGCTTTAGGTGTTTTTGCTCAATAAACACTCACAACGCCTGGTTTGGGAATCGAAACCATGATCCTACAACCATGAGTCCACTGCCCTATCCACTGGGCTATTGTGCATTCAACAGCGCTACAGATGTACCGACACACACAAGATTGAAACATAGCCGACCTCACACACTTCACATGAGGATTTCTGGAAGGAGCTTCATGAGACCACTACTGAGACGCTTCCGAAAAAAAGAAAAGCCGTGGGAAAACAGTTTATAGCAGAGACTCCATCTAAGAACATCTGAAGAAGGAATTGTATTCCAAAATATCATCAGACTATAGATAACTAAATTACAACAGGTATATAGTCTATTTTTTGTATTATAGTGCATTGTTGTACCATTCAAAGCTTTTTATTCTTTACACACACACACACACACACACACACACACACACACACACACACACACACACACACACACACACACACACACACACACACACATATATATATATATACACACACACACAGTGGGAGGAAATAAATATTCGTACATGTCAAAATTCTTTATTTATTTAATTTCTAATGAACATAAATGGGATATACCAATACTATATTTGCATACACATGCATAAACTAAGAATATGCAAAAGAAACTAATAAATTATAGTAATTAATGAATTTATATACAATTACAAATATTTAAAGGTAAAAAAAAGTATTCATACAGAATAAATTAATGAGTTTCTATGCCACAAAATACTGTTAAAATATTTTTTTTTTTACTAGAACTTTCTCGTTTGTTCCAATAATCTTATCAGTGGTCATTTTTAAGTGTCAAAATGCTAGCTTCTTCACTCAGTACTGAGACAACATAAAGTAGTGTCATAGTAATGGCGAAAAGTAAAGAACTCACCAATTCAGTGAAAAACTTAATTATTGAACAGTGGAAAGCAGGTAAAAGTTACAGGAAAATATCAGAGACCTTTTGTATTTCATTTTCTACAATATCTTCATTTATTCAAAGACATAAAACATTGGGAACTGTTGAAAACAGAATAAGATCCAGTGCACCACACAAGATTTCCCCTAGATCTTTAAGAAAAATGAAGTGAAGTATCGAAAAAAACGCAATGATCACCAGAAAGGAGTTGCAAGAAGATTTGTTAGCTTCAGGGACTAGTGTTACACTATGAACAATCAGCAATGAACTTCACAGGAATGAACTGAAGTCATGCTCTCCTAGAAAAACTCCACTGTTGACTAAAAGACATAGAGATGTCTGTTTAAAATTTGTTTATTAACATAAAGATAAATCTGATACATTCTGGGAAAATGTTCTTTGGACAGATGAGTAGAAAATTTAATTGTTTGGACGAAATTTGCATAGCCATGTTTGGAGGAAAGATGGTACCACCTATTCGCCGAGAAACACAATTCCTACTGTAAAGTTTGGAGGTGGCAACATCATTGTGTAGGGGTGTTTCTCTGCAAATGGTACTGGCAATTTACATGTGATAGATGGTAGAATGAATGCAGAGATGTACCAAAATATTTTGAACAATAATTTATGGGACTCTGTAGAAAAGCTCCAGCTTTGTGAAGGGTGGGTTTTACAACATGATAACAACCCTAAGCACATGGCAAAGTCTACCAAAAATGGATTGTCAATCACAATATGAAATTATTAGAATGGCCAAGCCAGTCACCTGACTTGAACCCCATTGAAAATTTGTGGCGTTATTAGAAAATTAAAACTCATTCAAGAACCCCAATGTGCATTCTAGATTTGAAGAAAATTTGTCAAGAAGAATGGGGGAAAATTCCTAAAGAAACATGCGAGTCATTGATTAAGAACTACAAGAAGAGATTGGTTGAAATGGAACTGAATAATGGTTATGCTACGAAGTATTAAATTAGAATTATCAGTTATTTATATTCTGTACGAATACTTTTTTCACCCCTAAATATTTATATTTGTATATAAATTCATTAGTTACTATAATTTATTAGTTTCTTTTGCATATTCTTTGTTTATGCATGTGTATGCAAATATAGTATTGGTATATCCTATTTATGTTCATTAGAAATCAAATAAAGAATTTTGACATGTACGAATATTTATTTCCCTTCACTGTATATATATATATATATATATATATATATATATATATATGTCTGTCTGTCTGTGTTTGTACCCCTGCCATCACTTGACAGCCTATATTGGTGTGTTTACATCCCCGTAAACTTAGTGGTGTGGCAAAAGAAACCAAAAGAATAAGTACTAGGCTTACAAAGAATATGTTCTGGGGGGTCAATTCATTCAACTAAACACTGTGCTCCAGCATGGCCACAGTGAAATGACTGAAACAAGAATATATATATATATATATATATATATATATATATATATATATATGCATAATGCTTATATTTATTGTAGGTGTGTCAAGGAACAGGATTAATAAAACTCAATACATGAGTACATACATATTTATTATTATCATTATTTTTAATCAGCAGAAATTTACAAAAGTGACTCAAGTTTTAAAAGGATACACTGGATAACATAGTCCTTGATGCAGTGAATTAAAGAGGAATGGTCACGACTGGAGAGTCTTTGACCAAAACTTTAATTGATCAGGTCTGATCTGGGGCTAAACAGCAATAACAACTCAGAATGTAAATCAATTAAGAGTACCAAACATGGGGAACTCTTTCCTAGAACCAGGCTGCATGAGACATGGCTCAACATCAGGTGGAGCAAGCCATTCAGAAAGAGCTGCGAGTTGCAGGTTGCCCATTATTGCTTTGTGTGGTAGTTCAATCTCTTAGAAATAGTAGCTAAATCTCCCTCAAATCATACCCTGTTGACTTAAAAAGGAAAAAAAAAACATTAGTTTACATAACCCAACTAAGTAGTCTGCCAGGAAAAATTGTTGTGTGATTGTGGTGGTGGAAAAGCAGTCACAGTTGAAATACCTTTGATTATATATGTCTACTGAATTAGGTTGACCTGAGACATCTTTGTCTTAGTAGCCAATAAATAAGCACACAGACACATGCACACACACAGAGCATCACTCAATATGTTCAATGAAAGACCTAAATCTTCAACCATACTCCACAACATAAGTATCACTTACACCATGCTGACAGACCACACAGCAGAGATGGCCTTGGATAAAGCATGCTAATCAGATTTAAGTTGAAGTTGAAACCAAAAGACCCAAGAAAGACCAGATATCTTATATCTATCTTTACGAGAGAGAGAGAGAGAGAGAGAGAGAGAGAGAGGGAGAGAGAGAGAAAGGGAGGGAGAGAGAGAGAGAGAGAGAACTCCACATCATTGAATGCAAAGAAAATTAACATAAAACTCTAACTAGTTAAAACTCAAAGGATATCAAAGTGAAAACCCCGAAGAAACTGCATCGGAATTATGGTAAGGTTGCAATTGCAACGGTTACTGATGCAGTAGAAATAGACTCTACAAGGTCTATTTGAGGCTATATTTATAAAATTGAATTAAAGGTAATGCTAATGTCACTTCGTCATAATCTTTATTACCTCCACCTTAGCGAAGGCGGAGGTTTTGTTTTCAGTCGTGTTTGTTTGTTTGTCCATGGAGAAGATATCTCAAGAGCCACAGGATGAATTCGGCAAAAACTTTCAGGGATACAGTTCTATATTTAAGAGATGAGGAAGTATGTACATTATTTACATTTGACGGATATTTGTCCGTTTATCAGCCGAACCGTTGTGTTAACAACGAACAAGATGAGGGCAAATATCCGTCAAATGTAAATAATGTACTTTCAGGGATGTTTGGCCTCGTGACTGGCACGAACTGATTAGATTTTGGGATCGATCCGGTACTGGAAAATTATTCTGGATTATTTTTCCGGTTTTTTTTTTACCTAATCTTTGAGAGAGGTTCATTTTTAGTATTCTAGTTTGTGAGAGCTGTCGAGTTTATTTCAGATATTCTCATTCTAAAAATCATCTCCGTCTATCGTTGAGAGGACGTTGGTGTTGCCTTGGCGGAGGTTTGCGCTCTCTGAGTGCTCTTATTATTATTATGGCGAATACGCACACCACCCGTTTTCGGCATTTAGGGTTAGGGTTACGTCGAAAACGGGTGTTGAGCGTATTCTTTACCTCCGCCATCATCATCATCATCATTATTATTATTATTATTATTATTATTTATATATTTCGATTAGGCATTGCGAGATTAATAATCTGGTGTAAAACTCAATATATGTATGTTTCAGAACAAAGTGTTAAATGAGTATCGAGTCGTAATAAAAAAAAAAAACGATAACACAGGTAAAACAATGGTTATGTTATGAACTTCATTAGCTCATAGCTGTTTCCGCTGTAAAATGCAGTGGACTCTAATTATTTACCAAAAAACATACATGCACACGTTTAGTGTTGACAGTCGAAAGAAAGAATACGCGATAGAAAAGATGATTAATATATATTTTTTATTTTGGTCGAATAGTCTCTTGCTACTCTGAATTTCGCATATAGTACCGACAGTTGGACATGATTTTCGAAAGTGCCATGTCAAAGCCCAACGATTTTTTCCTAGACTCGAAGTGTTCTACATTCAAGTTCTTGCTTCTCTGCGTGAATAGTCACCTTCAGCTCTGTATCCGAAGACCCTATCAATCATATGGATATATCGAAGGTGTTTACGTGTGCGGATTACAGCCCGATGTAATTGAACAGAAATACCCTGCGGTATTAAAGTCCGACTGAGTTGTCTCCTTTTGTACATCAATGCGTTTTGTCTGCTACAAAAACAATGTAATCTAAAATAACATACGAAATTCTTGAGATCAATATTAATATCGACTAGAAAGAACCCTTGGAGACGGTGCTCCAGGATGACCGCAGTCGAATAGCTAAAATCAGTAAAAATAATTATTGGTTGATCTAATTAAGTCTTTTCTTCACTGACTAAATATTCTAAATTAGATTTCTGATAGTCACTCCAATAAATGTCAACACTAATTTACTAATTCAGTGTAAAAGAATCGTATCATTCCAAGGGAGAGAATTCTGAAGGAACTACTTAACACGAGATCTGAATTCACACACACATATACATACACACATGTACACACAAACACACACCAGACATATACATATAACACGCGCACACACAACATATATGAGCGTGCGTGCGTGAACAGGCAGTGTTAAATGTAATATATCCGATAAATTGATTTTTATCACAGTAACGGGATAGATTTAGAATAACCGATACATATTTTTATTTTATATCTAAATCACCGACATTTATTGCGGCTGTTATCGACACGAGAAGGGAAAAACAAATAGGTTATCATATTATAAATCCTTATTTTTATTATTTTATCTTTCAATGAAGAATTGAAACATTGGGCCAGCCTGGAAATTTCATAGAGTGCATATACAAGAGTCTATGTGAATAAAGATTCTAGAAAAAATAATTTCGTTGACCAAAAGACTCTAATTCGCATTCGTCGAAACCAACGCCAAAACCTATCCTTTCAATCAATCGCAAAGATGGGATATTAAAAGAAAACAATTATGAATATCTATGGAAGTAGGTAATATCGATAGGTCATTGGGGACAAAATGTTTTGCGGCAGTTCTTCCGCCTTTTCTGAGGTCAACTGTACATGTCATAATTTCGGAACCGATAAAATAAGTACCAGGCAGGGCTTCATCCATTTTTACGTTCTGAGTTCAAATTCCGACGAAGTCGATTTTGTCTTTCATTCTTTCGGGGTCGATGAAATAAGCACCAGTGGAACTGTGGTCACTCCCCTAAAATTTCCCACTAGACACTCCCCTAAAATTTCAGGCCTTGTGCCTATAGTAAAAAGAATTTTTTTTTTTTAAGCTGGCAGAATCGTTAGCCCGCTGGATGGAATTCTTAGCGGTATTTCGCCCGTTGCTATGTTCTGAGTTCAAATTCTGCCGGAGTCGACTTTGCCTTTCACCCTTTCGGGGTCGATAAATTAAGTACCAGTGAAACACTGGGGTCGATGTAATCAGCTTACCCCCTCCCCCTGAAATTTCAGGCCTTGTGCCTATAGCAGTGCATATCATCAAAATGACGCTAGGGTACATATATACGAAACAATATACTCGTCATGACTACCCGTTTGGTAATGATACACCAGGCTCATGCACTACAACCATATGTGCGCGACATGGTAACCTTATATTAAGATAAACAGCGCATTACCTTGCAGGTGGGGCCTAGTTAGAATTTTCTTCAGGTTGAGTAGCCCATCCCACTCAAAAATTCCTTGAATGAGGGTTGTTCAAGGATGATGAACGAAACACTCATGCTTCCAGAGATGAATTATTCAAACCCCAAAGAATTCTTCTCAACATATGTCTATGATGCTCTCCCACTACTCCTACTCGTGATCGGAGATGCACATATAGTTAGCCACTAAGGGACATGCTCAACTGACAAGCAAATCTGTTGTATTGAGCAGAATATTTGCTGTAACCCTTCTTTTTATACCAAAACAAAATATATTCATGATAACACTCCCAGTAATTTAAGATCAGAAGCCATGAGAGCCACTGCCTGGTAATGCTTGGCGGCATTTCGTCCGTCCTTAAGTTTTTAGTTAAAATTCCGCTTAAAATAAGTACAAGGCAAGTACTGGGGTCGATGTAATCGACTAACCCTCTCCCACCAAAAATGTCAGGCCTTGTGCTTACAGCAGAAACATTACTTGTTTATTATCATTATTATTATGAAGACAGTGAACTGGCAGAACCGTTAGAGCGTCGGACAAAATGCCTTGCAGTATTTCTTCCGGTTCGTTATGTTCTCGGTTAAATTCCACCTAGATCAGCTCTGTCTTTCATCCTTTCAAAGTCGATAAAATAAAGTAACACGTAAAGTACTGGGGTCGATTGCAATCGACTTCCCCCTCCCCTCAAAATTGCAGGCCTTGTACCAGAATTAGAAAAACCGGGAATGGTACCCATAGCTATCATACATTAGTTGTGAAGATGGGAGACAAACTTATACACACACGACGGGCTTCCACACAGTTTCTGCCTACCAAATTAATTTACAATGCATTGGTCGGCCCGAGGTTATATATAGTAGAAGGCACAGGTGAGTGCTTTTTCTACCTGAACTGTAGTCCCCCTCTGCTCACCTGTTCCTTCTTTTCTCATCTTCTCATCACCCGTGTTCTATCCAACCCGTCAGAACGTCTAGAAGTCACACCCTACACATGTCTTTCTTGCAATCGTCAAGTGGAATGGTAATATCACCAATCTCACCGCCATGGGACAAGTGGGGGTGGGTGGGTAGCGCACAAAAACAATGAGCACAATGCCTTTCAAACCTAAACAATATTTTTAAAATGCAAGACGATGAAATTATTCGAGCCTAAGAACCATAACTGTGTATGATATTTGGTGAGATATTCACTGGTTGCCTCCCTTAGATATATTCTTTTACTGTAGATTGAGTTCACAAAACGGTTAAGTTCGTTCGCCGCAAAATTATAATTAAAAAATTTCAGAAAGGGCTCTTCACACGGAGCAGCGTAAGACAGAGCGTCGCAATACATAAATAAATGTTTTACAATATTTATGGAGGTTTTCCCCTTTTTGTTTTCGTACTTCAAATACTACAAGGGCCCATTCTGCTTTCCATTACATCGATTCCAGTACTTAACCGGTACTTTATTTTATCGGTAAATTTTCAGATTAACACTCGCACGATTTTCACTAGGGTGTTAGGGTTAGGGTTACGGTTAGAGACGGAATTCCCTAACCTTAAAACCCTAACTGATTCTCCATCTCGTTGTTAGGTTAGTGAGCTGGCAGAATCGTTAGAACTTTCGCTATTTGTTCTAGCTCTTTACATTCTTAGTCCAAACTACGTCGATGTCAACTTCGCCTTTCAACCTTTTTTTGACAGTCAATAACATCCTTTTAAGGTCAATAAAATTCATATCAGTTGAGCACTGGGATCGATGTAATCAACTAATCCTCTACCCCAAAATTTCAGGCCTTGTGCCTATAATAGAAAAAATTATTATTGTTATTCTACAGAGGTTGTCTTTGCCTTTGATCCTTTTAGGATTGATGAAATAAATACCAGTGGAGTACTGGGGTCAATGGAATTTACTAACTCCTTCCCCAAAAATTTCAGGCTTTGTGCTTGAAATAGAAAGGATTATTATTATTATTGTTATTCTGCCAAGGTCGACTTTGCTTGTCGTGTTTTCCGGGTAAATGAAATAAATGTGACTAACTCCCTCCCCTTAAATTTCAGGCCCATAACAAAAGGGACTATTATTACTGTTGCTGCTGTTGTTATCATTATTAACCTACTAGGGTCGACTTTGCCTTTCATCCTTCAATGGTCAATAAGTAATTATAATATACAAGGAATTCGATCAATAATCTCTACAGAATGTGTGGCCATGTGCCAAGGTTAGGAACCGCTATCATCATCATCATCATCACAATTATTTATGTTGTGACTGTTTTGTGTGAACTGTTTCAAGTTTCACCAAGAAACCTCAAGCAATAACAAAGTACTATGGGTGTTATGATTAGCAATATGTTGTAAGCAAAGGAAACTAGAATCTGAGAACTAATTTGGATATATGTTGAAACACTGACTATCTAAGATATCTGGTCAATATTTCAATACAACTAGTACTACAAATTATTATATCTGTATATCTGGTCGATATTTAAATATATTTTGTTGGATTGGATTGGATTGGAGTGCCTGTGTTCAGTCCACTGCAGGATGAAGGCCCCAGCATGTTCTCTCCTCCAACCATGATCTGAAGTGCAGGCTGTGAATTTTAAGCTTGGGACCATCCTGGTTTGATGGGCCTACTGTCATACCAGAGAGGTGCCCAGCTGGTACTTATTTTATCAACTCCAAAAGGATGAAAGGCAAAGTTGGCTTTGATGGAATTTGAACTCAATGTAAAGACAGACATAACACCACTAAGCATTTTGCCTGGCATGCTAACGATCCTGCTAGTTTCATTGATTATATCTACCTATGTAGTCAGTAGTTTGAAATATTTTACAATAATAACTGAGTGTGATCAACAGTTTGCACAAACATCTATCATATATCATAGACACAATTTTTTAAATAAACTAGTGAGAGTTTCCACATAGCTATTCAACCTGTAAGAATTAGCAACCAAATCACCCTCACATCTCACCCTACAATCTCTAAAAAAAATATGTACAATAAAGTGTTCCTAGTATCCTTGCATACAGGAAAAAAACTGGATGGTCAGAGTTCGATTGTCTTTCTTCATTGTTCACATGTTTCTCAGACGTGAGATGAAACAAGTATTTTAAGGAAAACATGTTCAAGTATGAATATATTTGTACTAATTTTGAGCATAAAATCATATTTATATTGTATTTTGTTTTGCATCCGACATGTTTTCATTTTTGTTATAATCTGCTGTTAATTGCAGGGGCTAACAGCAGAGTGAACACTAGAAAGTTAACAGCAGAGTTAACAGAAGATAACAGCAGAAAGTTAACATAAGATAACAGTAGAGAGCTAACAGAATATAATTAATGTTAGTGAGTTAACAGAAAAGAATTAACATCAGAGAGTTAATGATAAAGGGTAAATAGAAGAAAATAAACACCAAAGAGTGATCAGTAGAGGTTTAACAACAAAGTGTTGTGTTATTGCTGCCTTACATTTCCAAAGAATTGAAGAATGACAAAAGCATCAAACAATTTTCACTCCAAAGTATTTGCAGCTTAATCCTTTAGCATTTAAACCAGCTAAATATTCTATCCAGTCCAAATACTCTACTTGTTTTATGTTCAAAACAGTCAGGTATAGCCTCTCATACCTACCCTACAATGTCATTCTAAAAATAGACAATCACATCATTAATATTTTGAAGTTACAAGATAATGCATGATTAATTCAAACAATGTGAATGTATAAGCATTACATTTGACAAAGTAATCTGAATACTAAAGAGTTGACAGAATGACTGAATAGACCTAAGGTTCAAGGTTCATCAGAATGCATAACAATAAAGAAGGGGCTACTCTGCATACAAACTTGACCAGCTGGTTACCCAGTTTCCATGGCATAGAAGTGGCCCACATCACAATACTCCCCTTGAACATGACAATCCATCACAAGGATATTCGTTTACAGCTGAGTGAACTGGAGCAACATGGAATGAAATTTTGCTCAAGAAGACAACACACCTCCTGGTCTGAGAATTGTAACCACAATCTAGCAGTCGTGTGTGCAACACCCTAACCACTAGACTACATGCCTGCCTTGACCTGCTAAAAAAAGCTGCTAAATCTCTCTTATATCATACCCTGTTGTCTTGAATAAGCATTGAATACTTTAGACAGTTTAGTCCTAAATAAAAATTTTAACGAAATGGAGACAGCCACAGCTTGAGGTCAGCTCAATCAGGGCTGACCTGGGGCTAAACAACAGCAACTAAGAAATTCCCATTCCACCCACTGATCTATATCGTTTATTTTTTGTTTCAGTCATTAAACTGTGGCCATGTTGGAGCACCACTTTAAAGGATTTAGTCAAACGAATTGACCCCCATTATACTTATTTTCAAATCTGGTACTTATTCTATTGGTCTGTTTTGCGAAACTTCTAAGATTACAGGGATGTAAACAAATGAACACCAGTTGTCAAGCAATAAGGTGTGTATGGTGGTGGGGGGGGACAAACACACACACACATTTATATATATTACAGGCTTCCACAGAGTTTCTGTCTACCAAATTCACTCACTCAGCATTAATCTGGAACTATAGTAGAAGACAACTGCCCAAGGGGTTCGTGCAGTGGGACTGAACTAGGTGGTTGCATAGTGAACTTCTTAAGAACACAGCCATGCCTGTCCCTATGAAAGTACAAAGTTCAAAGAAATATAATAAAATTCTGAAGAAAACGGGAGAAAATCCACAAACAGAATTTTCTTTTTTTGCATTATTTTCTTTTCTTTAATTTGAATGCCAGACAAAAACTACACCAATTGCTTTACTTTAAGAAAAACAAGAAGGAAATTACAATGAAGGCTGACAAGATGTGGTTCATTTAATCTTGTTTTAAGTTGTATTGTTGTTATAAACTACAAACCAGTTACTTCACTATTGGTTTCTATGAAGCTGAGAGATGAGAAGGCTTCCTAACACTGCTGCAGTAAAATGAATAATGCATGAACATTAAACATATAAGAAAACAAACAGTTTAACTTTGCTTTCTTTTCTCTCTTTCTCTGTCAGTCAGTTTCGATTAATTCCAGATTAGGTAGACATTTTGTGAGGTTGTTACTTATCATGGGACACTGTCAAGAACTTAACAGCTTATCTCTTAATTAGGAGCCACTAGAGAGCTTCCTGTAGCTGCTATTGTTGCTGTTTAGTCCCAAGTCAACTAAGTGCTGACAAAAAAGGGATGAGAAATAGGCTGGTGAAGACTTAAACGTTGGTTCTCTCAAGAAAGTCTTCCCGGTGCACTCTGCATGTTAGTGGAACATTAAGTACCTCAAGGCCTATATTCATGAGTGATGTGACGCAGGAGGCTGATCTGGTTGCTAGAATTCCAGATGCTGGTACAGTAATGTACCAGCACCAGAATTCAATCCACAAAAGAGAAGAGGGTGGTAAAAAAAAAAAGCCACATTTGCTATCTCCAATTCAGTTTCAGTATTTATCCTCACCTATGTAAATAACCAAAAGAGTATGATCGCAGATATAAGTGGCTAAAATGGAGTTTCTCTGAAGGATTTCTGGAATAATGTTACTTGAAATAGTGTATGGCTCTGAGATCCATAAGTCGCCCCAGGTTGGGTTACTACTTCTCTGCATTAAGAGATCATATCTCCAGTACTACAGAAACGTGATTAGAATGTCACAGAATAGAATTGCGAGAGAGATTCTTCAAGCCGAGCCAACCAGCAGGAGACTTAAGTGTAAACCAAGAACAAGATGATTGAATAATATCCATAATCTCCATTGGTCATACCTGAAAATCCATCAGGAAAGTATAACTCTTTTGTATTTAGACTGGCCATCATCATCATCATCATCGTTTAACGTCCGCTTTCCATGCTAGCATGGGTTGGACGGTTTGACTGAGGATTGGCGAGCCAGATGGCTACACTAGGCTCCAATCTGATTTGGCAGAGTTTCTACAGCTGGATGCCCTTCCTAATGCCACACATATATATATATATATCCATTTGGTATCAGCTGTCAGGGGGAAAAAAAAGTACTCAATTCCATGGTAGAGGTTAATATTTTATTTTGGTCGAGTTAGCCTCCATATCCAGTCAAAATATTCTACCAGTTTTATGGTCAAACTAGCCAGATCCAGGCTCTTACACCAACCCAACAATATCATTCTAAAAATAAACAGTCATGTATCAAAATCTCTAAGCTATGAGATAATACATGATTAGGTTTAACAAATGTGAATAAATAAGCATTATATTTGACAGAGTAATCTGAATGCTATAGGGATAATGACGGTTGCTTCTGAAACGACTCTATGGAGGAGGTGCCTGATGACCCCACCCTAATGATCGTCCCAGGAATAGTGGACAGAGAAGATGGATGGAGACCCTAGTTAACTCTGATTGATTCAATCTATGCTCAAAGGTGTTCCAGACATGACCATCCTAACTTTTTTATATCTAGGAGACTACATTATTTAACATTCTTCAGTTTTTTTTTTCTTTTCAATATTAATAACAGAGTGTTCTAAAATTAAACATAATACCATTTGTAGTTATTGCTTTTTTAGAAAACCATGTTACTAATAATAACTTTCTTGTGAACTTAAAACTCGTCTCTCTCAGCTTTTAACATGTTAAATGCTTTTTATTTTAAAAATATATGATGTCTTTTGGCAGTACCCCAATATCATAATGGGATACAAAACTGACCCCCTCACCATTATACACATACTTACATACACACACATACACACACTATTGTTGTTTAGCTCCATGTCAGCTCTGCTCCAGCAAATGTATGATCATCAGTATTCTGGCTTTGATTAGTTACTCTTTTACTCTTTTACTTGTTTCAGTCATTTGACTGTGGCCATGCTGGAGCACCGGCTTTAGTCGAGCAAATCGACCCCAGGACTTATTCTTTGGAAGCCTAGTATTTATTCTATCGGTCTCTTTTGCCAAACCGCTAAGTTACGGGGACGTAAACACACCAGCATCGGTTGTCAAGCGATGTTGGGGGGGACAAACACAGACACGCAAACATATATACACACATACATATATATACGACAGGCTTCTTTCAGTTTCCGTCTACCAAATCCACTCACAAGGCTTTGGTCAGCCCGAGGCTATAGTAGAAGATACTTGCCCAAGGTGCCATGCAGTAGGACTGAACCCAGAACCATGTGGTTGGTAAGCAAGCTACTTACCACACAGCCACTCATACGCCTATAGCAAGCTACTTACTACACAGCCACTCATATGCCTATAATCATTGTTTGCCTATTTTTACCCATTTGAGTAACCATAAAAGAAGTTCCCTCATTGCTACATGCCGTTCTTTAACCCCCCCCCCCCCATTTTGATCTCTTAGAAGACTTTAACAAAAAAATGTTCCAGTCTTGACTATCCCATCTTTGTTTTGTTTTCTTTTTCCAGTTAGTCTATTATGGACTACATTATCCAATGCATCCTACCATATTTTGAAAATATAGTATATACAATTAAATATGGTAGTATGATGAGGGAAATTTGCTGTTATTTCTAATGGGCCGAGGTAGAAGCTTCCTCATTGTCTCAAAGTATTGTATTACTGGATCAAATCAAGATCCCTGTCAACATGAATGAGAGTGCATTTCTGTAGCATTAGCTACACTTACTTCATTGAGCCATGAATTTAATGTTAATTAGGATAATTAATGAAACTCACCTGTTTTAATAACTGGCACTCTGTTGGTTATGACAATGAGTGTTCCAGCTGGTTGATCCAATCAACAGAACAGCCTGCTCATGAAATTAACATTGCAAGTGGCTGAGTATTCCACAGACATGTGCACCTTTAATGTAGTTCTCAAGGAGATTCAGCGTAACACAGAATGAGACACAGATGGCCCTTTGAATCACAAGTGCAACACATTTTCATCAGCTGAGTGGACTGGAGCAACATGAAATAAAGTGTCTTGCTCAAGGACACAATGCACTGCTAGGAATCTAATACATGACCTAATGATGATAAGCCAAATACCCCAACCACTAAGCTATGCTCTTTCACTTGTTTTGACTGATACAATACAAACTGAAGGGTTAGAGGTTCATATCCTGCACTGATGTTGGCTGAAGTTAAGTTTGTAACAGTGACACTTCGAAACATGGTTGTCAACAGTTCAAAGTAAAATAGAAGAATTGGAGGAAACTAGTGATAACTTTGTCTTGAAGTAGTATGGAAATTCACAAAATGGTATAAATTGGTTTGTTCCATGAGGAAGAGGAGAGATCTGAAGGATTGACATTTATTAAAAAAAAGTTCAATCCTTGTAGATGTAACTTGCAGTCATTGTATATAACAACTTAATAGTTATCTATGTCTTTCACTCTGTATATGTAGGACCCCCACCAATCAAGATTGACTTGGTATATTACAAATGCAATATTGTACAAGCATTTGTGATATATCATTAAACTTCCAGAATGTTCTAAGAACCAACAGTGGGTTCAGAGATTCCAATATTGAGTTTTCGTTAGAAAGAATGAAAGGAAGGAAAGGATAGATAGATAGATAGACAAATATAGATCAAAACAGTTTGATTCAAATTCCTTGGTTAGTTTCAAAGTGCGATGCTAATCCTCATATATATATATATATATATATATATATATATATATATATATATTCAATAATAGGATGAATTCTTTTACAAGAATTTATCAAGTAGCTAGCGTGAAAAAACCTCATAAGGGAAAAAATCCATCATTTATTCCCGAAATATATATTTATATTTATATAAGGGCATTACTATACAATAACGCCTCACGCCATGAGGGACCCTAAGGTCAGACTACTATAAAAAGCACATTTTTATAGCTACTTGATAAATTCTTGTAAAAGAATTCGTCCTATTATTGAATTTAAATATATTACCAGAATGTGTTCAGTGCTGAATTTATTCTGAGTAAGAGGCATATTTACCGAGATGCAATTCGAAATTCCCGCCACTTACATAGGGAAATAGCAATGAACAGTCGTCTATATGCTATGCTGGATACACGGTGTTTGTTTGGTATGTTGATTCACTGTTTATTTCTATTTTTCTTGACCATATTATACTGACGAGTAGAAGTTGTATAATACTACAATAACTACGAAATCATGATCTATAATTTAGTTCGTTTTTAAGGGGTTGGCTTTGAGAGTTGCATTTCCTCGCATTCGGTAAAAATGTGCTTTTTATAGTAGTCTGACCTTAGAGTCCCTCATGGCGTGAGGCGTTATTGTATAGTAATGCCCTTATATAAATATATATATATATGATGATGGCCGTCCACTCATAACCGAGGAAGACCATTGCCGACCTTCAGGAACATTGTGCGCTCTAGGACTAACTTATATTTTGCATTTGCAGCTCCGTTGGTGGCTAATGAGCCCTGCTCTTGACAAGCATACATGACTGCAAACATTGCAGACCAAGCTTTCCCCATTCACTATACGAGCCGTATGCTTTCACGCAGCTCGCTTAAGTTCTTCATGCTGGATACGTGCTCTCTCGAAAGTGTTGAGATATATATATATATATATATATATATATATATATATATATATATATAGGCATATGTGTTTGGTTTAGAAGCAGGTGAAGGTGTGTAACTTAATGGTTGGTGTTTAGTTTAGGTTTTGGGCAGAGTTGAATTAAGACTCATATGCATTTGAAGAATTTTGGTGCCCCCATGCATATGTAATTCAAAATATAAACAATAATAAACCATAAAATAATTTTTTTTATTTTTCAATATGAAACAAAACTAACAGAAAGATAGAAAATAACATTTATTTTTGTATACTTCCACTTTATATCTGAAATGTTTTCTTTTACTTTTTTTAATAGCAAAGTTTTTGATCAGATCCACACTATGACACCTTGAACACTCCGAAATTATATTTCCAATCATACAAATCACTTTGTATAATATTTTAGCAAATTTAAAGTAAATTTTTTTTTTGGGTGCTATAAACCATTTACCATTTCTATGGTGCCCCACTTCCTCCAATGCCCTAAGCATGTCCATATTTTCTGTAATGGTTAATCAAGTGCTGGTTTTGGTGTTTAATTTAGATTGGTGTTAAGTTTAAGGGTTAATGTTTAGTTTAGGGGTTGGTGTTTAATTTAGGGATTAGTTTTTGGCTTAAGGGTCAGTGTTTTGTTTCAGAGTTGGTATTTAGTTTAGGGGCTCATGTTTAGTTTAGGGGTTGATGTGGGTATTTAGCTTAGAGGCTAGTGTTTGTGTTTAGGGGCTGATGTTTGATATAGAGGCTAATGTTTAGTTTAGAGGTTGGTGTTGGTGTATAAGGGGTCTGATGTTTAATTTAGGATTGGTATTTAGTTAATGGCTAAGGCTTAGTTTAGGAGCTGTTTATAAGTTTGGTTTTTGTTTCAGGCACTGGTGTTTAATTTAGTAGTTGGTATTTAGTTTAAGGAGAAGCATTTAAGGATTGGTGCTTAGTTTAAACTAACTAGAAATTATTACATTGGGGGGGGGGACAATGGGGCAATGCAAAGTATCATGATGACCTTTCTATAGCAGAAAAGTGCATCAGGTAGTCTCTACTCCTACTTGTGAAGACCACACCACTCAATTGGATTGGAAAGCCAATCTGTTACAGGGTCAAACTTCATCCCATGCATATTACTAACAATCACTTTCAGCTGAATGGACAGAAGCAATGTGAAATGAGTGCCTGGTTTGGGAACCTTACAACTCTGATTACAACACCCCAATTACTAGACTAAGTGTTTAGGTCTTAGGGTGTTGTACTCACAATCATAGAAATAATTATGTAGTAAGGAAAAAAAATGATACTAATCACAATGTCTAATATTTTTGTTAACCATTAAATATGGGAGAGAACTCCATACTTGTTTCAATCTTATTCAAACCTTATCAGTAAAGAATATTTGATATTTGCCAAAATAGCAATAAAAGAACTATTAATAAGTAAATGAATGAACATACAGTAGAGTACAATACATTTGCTGGCATAAGAAAATAGCATTGTTTAGAGACTGAATAATTCAAAGATGCCATCTTTGTGTGAAACAATAGTCGAGTAAATAGGTGTGAATGTATTTAATGTACAGAACATTAGAAAAACTAATTGGAAACAAATGGGTTCTAATGAGAAAAAAAAACAATATTAATGAAAGATTACTAAATATTATATTCGTTTCTATATTGCAGTTTTTGTCTGAAATTAAATATACATCAGTGTGGGAATTTGGGATGAAAGAGGGGGTGAAGTGGGGCTTTTTAGTTTTTTAAGGGGTCTTTTTGGGGAGAGGTAGGGAGTTTTTCTATGGGGAGTTTTTTTTGCCAGTGACATTCAATAAGAATGGTAATTACCAACATGCTACAGTAGTAGCAGACTCTATGCATAATTACTATAACAGTGGAGAATTCCAGCTGGCACTGCTAAGGTTTCAACACAGTCAATGACGAAGCACAAGAAACACCGTCTGTGGTCTGTAAACTGAAACCATAAAAAATATCCTTGGCATTAATCGCCAAACTGGAGTTTCTGTTGTTGTTGCTGTAGTTGTTGTTCTTTGTGGTGGTGTGTATGGGAAAGGGGGGGTGTCAACCTCTGTTTTAACAACATCTGCGTCATAGCATCCCTTTACCTTTTGTTTACAAACCATTGGGGCTCATGGAGGAGGCTAGAGAGAGAGAGAAAGAGAGGGGCTATAGAAGTAATCCATTCTGTAAACTTAAAAACTTCTCAGACATAAACCATAAAATAAAAATAGAAAATCTAGACAAGCTGCTATTTAAAATAATAATGAGAGCACTAAGAGAGCGCAAACCTCCACCAAAGCAACACCAACGTCCTCTCAACGATTAACCGGAGATGAATTTTAAAATGAGAATATCTGAAATAAAATCGACTGCTCTCACAAACAAGGGAACCTGACCGCTCTCAAAAATTAAGTGCAAAAACAGGAAAAATAATCCAGAATTCTTGTCCAGTGCCTGATCAATCTCAATGGTAGTCATGGAATGTGAAGGTGGGTGTGTGGGCCGTGTTTGTAATGCTCTATGTGTGTGTGTGTGTGTGTGTGTGTGTGTGTGTGTGTGTGTGTGTGTGTGTGTGTGTGTGTCATCTGCAGTGGGAACAGGGACAGTTTTCTCTATGAAGGCCTTTTTTAATCTATCCATTGATATAGTGTCTTTATGACCACTAAGGTCTATAGTGAAAAATTTATCCATGCGTGAAAGAAAACAGAAAGGACCTGCATACGGTGCTGTTAACAGAGGTTTAACAACATCATTGCACACAAAACATGAGTCGAAGTAGTAAAGCTTCCTTCAAGGCAGAGCTAGAAATGCAATTGTCAAGTAGATAAGAGGTTTTAAACAGGAGCAATATATTCAAAATTGGTAAAACTAAAAATTGTCAAGGATAAATTAGATTTATTATTGTTACTGAATATGTTAGTGTTATTTAATCTCTGAACAGTTTTGCTGCTGTTTGTTTATTTGGTTTGATTTCTTTATCCATCAGTTTCTACTAAGATAAAGATGCGAGTAAAATTAATAAATAGAGAAATGAAAATAAAACTTTGGAAACAAGAACGCTGCCATAATTTACATGGGACCACGAGCATGCTTTCAAGGGAGATATTCAAAGATAGTAATACTTCATGTAAAGTAAATATAACAAGTAATCCAGAATCCTTGTCCAGTACCAGATCAATCCCAAAATCTAATCAGTTCACACTAGTCACAAGGCCAAACATCC
This sequence comes from Octopus bimaculoides, assembly GCF_046866305.1. Classification (NCBI taxonomy): domain Eukaryota; kingdom Metazoa; phylum Mollusca; class Cephalopoda; order Octopoda; family Octopodidae; genus Octopus; species Octopus bimaculoides. Next base: position 20,370,061 of record NC_142951.1, on the reverse strand, counting down.
CTGAAAGTTTCATCCAAATCCATCCAGCGCTTCTTGAGATATCTTGTCTATGGACAAACTAACAAACAAACACAACTGAAAACAATATCTCTGCCTTCGCTAAGGCAGAGGAAATAATAATAATAATAATAAAACTAATTCAATACAAATTATTCCTTAATTCAAAGAATACATGTGTTTCAGTTTACCAACGCTTTCATTAGATTTAATACTCATTTGTTAATGAGCTACTTAGTGATGTTACAAACAGAAAAAAATTAACAATAAACGTTATAAGTATGTGTAACAAAATCCCTAAGGAATTTTTTAAGCTCTCAAGAGCTTTTGAGATTTTGATTCCAAAGTAAGAAGGGATGGTGTGATAAATCTGGTTTGTCATAGGTAAACATTCCCAGATATCTGGTACCTATTCATGCCAGAATGGTAAGTGAGTCTAGGCAAGGAAAAATAAAGCATCCTGCCCATATATGTAATGTAAAGTTTTGCAGTTAATTTGATCTCATGGTGTGTGTGTGTGCATGAAAGAAAATAAATTCCAACTTTGGAAGCAAAATCTAGAATCAAGAGACCTCAAAGAAAACTTAGCAAAGACTAATGATGTTAAGAAGTAGGCATGTGATACATACAGGGATGACAGTTGTATGAAAAAGTGCCAAGCACTCGGAACGGATGGCACCTGTGGAAGATGACATGGGATGAAGTGGTGGAGACTAATTTCAAGATGTATCTCATGATGGAGTCTTGTAAACAGCTTGTACAAGTGCTGCCCACTGAAGGCTTCAGAGGTCATCAGGAAAGAATGTGCAGTTTCAGGGCCTTCTTCTCAACAACTCTATAGTGCACCAGCCTCCCATTAGAACCCCCCCCCACTACACACACACACACACACACACTGGATTGACTGACTAGTATTTGATCCTACTTAAGTTCTTCATCTTATGATCACCAGCATCATTCAAACTTTGGAGTCATGCAAATCTGACCCGCCATCTCGGCAAAACAGTACCGGCATCACAATTAATATGTCACTTCTCTAGCCAGATTTCATCATTACTTTGAACCTCATGATGGAGATGATAAAGGATTGCAATGACATGTAACATGTAGTGCTGGAGAAGACCCACCAATCTCTGCAAACATGGTAAAATATTCATTAACCCTTTAGCATTATTCAGCTATATTCAGCTATATTCAGCTATATTCAGCCAAAACATTCTACATGTTATATGTTCAAACTGGCCAGATCTGGCTTCTCACACCTACCCAACATCATGCTACAAAATAATGCATGAATAATAAAAAAAAACAATGTGAATAAATAAGCATTGCGTTAGAGAGAATAATGTGAATGATAACGGGTTAGAAATGATGTTAGTTATGGACGGTGGGATGTGTAATATATCTAGACTTCTGCCTCTCACCTATTATGTTCCGACTCAATTTCCATCCACTTCCCCTCACTACCTTTTCCTAATCCTCTCATCTCTATCATTCATCCTCCCCCCACTCTCCTTTGCATCACCATGCTGCTTGTGTAACAATAAATAACATTGGAGCTCTTCATAACCAGTTCTCCTACTACCATCCACATCACTCTACCTCTCTTTGTCTCTCTCTCTCTCCAACCTCTCTCTCTCTCCAACCTCTCTCTCTCTCCAACCTCTCTCTCTCTCCAACCTCTCTCTCTCTCCAACCTCTCTCTCTCTCCAACCTCTCTCTCTCTCTCTCTCTCTCTCTCTCTCTCTCTCTCTCTCTCTCGCTCCCTCTACTATCATGATGCTTGCATAATGAAGGAGGAACTGCATCATATCTATTGGTATCTGATATACCATTTTTATCACCCTCTCTCTATCAACCATCACTTCTCCTCAAGGTCATGCATTACTGACATCTATCACTCTCTTTTATAAATGACTATTTCTGTGACTCTCTCTCTCTCTCTCTCTCTCTCACACACACACACACACACACACACATGCTCTCAACCATAGCAACAACAACAAAAATTGCCAGTTTTTCTCTGTTACTGTATGTGCCAACTGACAAATGGTGAAATACTATGCTGGTACTGTCCCGTCCAATCCATGCTAGTACAGAAAAACAGACACAAAATTAAGATGAAGAATATCTTTTATCTTTTACTTGTTTCAGTCATTTTACTGCAGCCATGCTGGAGCACTGACTTGAATTTTTAGTCAATTGAATCAACCCCAGTACTTATTTCTTGGTTAAGCCTGAAACTTATTCTATCAGTCTGTTTTGCTGAACTGCAAGGCCACGAAGTTATGGGGGACATAATCACACCAAGTGGTGGGGAGGGTGGACAAACACAGACACACATAAACACAACAGGCTTCTTTCAGTTTCCGTCTACCAAATCCATGCACAAGGCTTTGGATGGCTCAAGGCTATAGAAGACACTTACCTAATGTGTCACACAGTGGGAGTGAACCTGGAACCATGTGGTTGGGAGGCAAACTTCTTACTACACAGCCACGCCTGCACCTATATACACACACACATACACACACATATATATACTGGATCTCTGTAACAGAATGCAATAAACTGTTCCCCTAATGATCCATTGTGGTTAGGTAATCCAATTGCACTTGGAACATTCAATGCTGAGTTTCAAATAACAGCAATGGTGAAACATGCACAGGAACTAATTATTTATACTTGTGCTTATCTTAATTTTCCAATACGTGTGCTCTGTATGTCATAACTACTATCACTGCTAAATACAGTGGCAGACTAACCATTACATTGGAAGCCAACTGGATAATGGTAATCTACATGGAGCTCTGACTCATATAGCAATAGTCTTACACCTAACTGTACACACAAGACATATATATATATATATATATATATATATATATATATATATATATATAAAACATATGAAACCATTAATCCCAACACATTTTCTCTCTCTCTCTCTCTCACCATTTTGTTGCTTCTCATCCTTTTCTTTCAAAGAGTATAGGCTCAAAATATTAAAGACTTTTCCGTTTTCCCAGAAAGTCAAACTAATACACCTGCTCATAGTTCCCTCATCTTTCTTTTGTTTTCTGTATATATGAACCCATATATATATATATATATAGCTGTCCCAGAAAGTATTTTCTCTTCATTCCTTCTACTTCCAGTCACTTCAAAAATGTAACCACACATGATTGTTGGGGATTATTTTCCTCCTTCATCTTGGACTTTCCTATTTTTCCTGTTCCCAAAGAGCTATGCTCAGAACATAAAACTACTACTCTTTTCCTTCTCTGAGTGTCTTATTAATACATTGCTTGTGCTACATCCACATGATTGTCTTTTTTCTTTTTCTCTGTTTCTTTTTTTATCGATTATATATATGTATGTATGTATAAATTTAATGCATAATATATGGATTTCTATAATCCAGTGGTAATCACAAAATTTCCTTTAGTGAACCCAGCTACATACCATATAGTACACCAATATGTAGGAGTGTAATGTAGTTGAAATCCAGTAAATCCAATCACCGAAAATTACTTCATGAGGAGTATATATAGAATATAAAGAATCTCATGGCTGCAAGACAGGATTTTAACTCAGAATGGAAAACTCAATGGAAAAACCCACAAGATAGTTGACCTGAAGTTCTTACAGTTCAGTCAATCTACCTGCACCCTGAATCAATACATTTTTATTGACCCTGAGAGGAGGAAAAGCAGAGTTGGTATCAGCAGGATTTGAACTCAGAACACAGCTGGAACAAATACTGCAAGTCGTTCTAGCCAGTGCATGAACAACTGTAATTTGGTGTCTGAACTAGTAAATTAGTAAGTTAATTAGTTAATTAACGAAAGATGAGAAGTTTATCTCCAACAGGTGAAAGTACATACCTTATGACTGCTACTAATTCCATAAAAAGTATTACTTGAATATTTCATCATAGTGGAAATAAGCAAGCATATGATAATAGTAAAGATCCTGTAGAACTTACCTGAAATGGAAAATAGAATACATTATTTTATATTATATTATATTATATTTATATATATATTTATTAAATATGTAGATAGACAGATAAATATATTGCCAGACAGATATATAGTTATACAGACAGGCAAAAGGATAGATAGTTATGCAGACAGACAAATAGATATTTTGACAGACAGACAAAAAGATAGTTAGACAAACAGAGACAGGTAGTTAGATAGATATATAGTTAAACAGACAGATAGTTAGACAGAGAGACAGATGGACATATAGTTAGATAGACAGATATATAGTTAGACAGATAGACAGAGATAGTAAAACAAACTGATAGTAAGATAGGCAGTTAGAGAGATTGATAGATGGACAGATAGAGAGACAGACATAGACACACATATAGACAGAGGGACAAACAGATAGATATACAGGTAGATAGACAGAGAGACAGGTAGATAAAAAAAAAGACACAGACAGATAGACAGAGATAGTAAGACAAACATTTAGAGAGATAGTAAGCCAGGCAGTTAGATAAATAGTAAGACAGGCAGATAGATAAATAGTAAGACAGGCAGATAGATAGAGATAGTTAGACAGGCAGATAGATAGATAGTAAGACAGGGAGTTAGATAGAGATAGTAAGACAGGAAGTTAGAGATAAGACAGGAAGTTAGATAGAGATAAGACAGGGAGTTAGATAGAGATAGTAAGACAGGGAGTGAGATAGAGATAGTAAGACAGGGAGTTAGATAAAGATAGTAAGACAAGGAGTTAGGTAGGTAGAGACAGACAGACAGACAGTCCCACTGCAATGAGTGTCTTCTAGCATAGCTTTGAGGCTTGTGAATGATTTTGGTAGACAGAAACTGAAAGAAGCCTGTTGTGTGCATGTGTTGTTTTCTTAACATTGTGTGATAGTTGTAAACAAGTATCACCATCATACAAGCAGTGTCATTTGGTTCTAATCTTCCATGAAAACATATCCAGTCAAGGGGAAATCTTACCTTGCTTGGAAACAAATGAGAGTTTGAGAGGGAAAGGCCTCTGGCCATAGAAAATCTGCCTCAATAGATTGTCTGACCCATGCAAACAAGGAAAAGTAAACATTAAAATGATGATGATGATGATGATGATGTCAGCATAGAAAATGAATGAAAATGTTGACAGACAGACAGACAGACCACAACAACATTGTGTCCTCTGCTACACTCTCCTCCACCACCACCAAGCTCTCACAACAATAGAACTATTCCTCTCACTATAGTGTAACTTCTCTCAACAACTTGCCAAAAGTCATCTCCCCACCCCATTTTCCTTTGCAGTCAAAGGGCACTGTAGCCTAGTGAGATACAAGGCAACCTGACTAGTGCAGGTGCCATGAAAAATAGCAGCCAGAACCTCAGTAAAATGGTTGATGAACTGAGCAGAGACAACACAGAGTTTGAAAGAAAGCACACTCTTGCAATCATGAATGCAACACTCTGGCCACAAGGGATGCATCTTCACACACACACATATATATATATATATTTATATCAGGCAAGGCTGTGTGATAAAAAGCTTGCTTTCCAACAACATGGTCCCAGGCACAGTCCCACTGTGTGGCACCTTGGGCAAGTGTGTTCTACTATAACTTGGGGCTGACCAAAGCCTTGTGAGTGGATTTGGTAGGTGGAAACTGAAAAGAAACCCATTATGAACATAAACATATACGTGTGTGTGTGTGTGTGTGTATACACACATATATGTGCATGTGTTTTTGTGTTTGTCTCCTACAAGCACTTGATAACCAGGGTTGGTTGTAACTTAGCAGTTCGGCAAAAATGACCAATATAATAGTACCAAGCATTAAAAACATAAATGGTAGGATTGGTTCATTTGAGTGAAATTCTTCAAGGTGGTGCCCTAGCATGGCTACCGTCTAATGACTGAAACAAGTAAAAGAAAAAGAAAAAATAGATACATATGTACACACACAGCATCATCGTCATCATCCATCATTTTAACATCCACTTTTCTATGCTTGCTGCTTGCACGAGTCAGAATCCAACGAGGTAGATTTTCTCTGACTAGATACAAACTCACACACACACACACTAGTACACAAAGAGATAGAAAAATATTAATGACTCAGCTAAAGAGAAATTGAAACCTCACTCCTCAGGTTCCAAACCTCCTTTTCCTCCTCCTCGACCAGTGAGATAACTGGAACTATCCTCCACTTCTCTTATCTCACCACGCACAGTTTTATATTGTGATATCTGTGCATCTGTGTACGTATATATATATATATATATATATATATATATATATATATATATATATATATATATATGCTAGCTGGCGCCATCATCTACCACACACTCATATGTACATATATATATACCTTGGTTTTGAAAGAGTAAACTGATTCTGATAACACAACAGGTGTAGTAGTAATATTTTGAACACCAATGTTACATGTAATCAGAGACATACTGTTTATGTCTGGATGCCTGCATGATAAATATTTTGTCTACAAATATGTTCTAAGCAGGCACGCACGCACACACCCACGCATACACTGAAGTAGTTGTTATATATGAACACAAATATGAATACGTAAACATTTATATGTAGACATACACACACTAGGATGCATGTATAATTCTATATATAAGGATTATTAGTCTTAGTTCCGCCTATATGATTGGCCTGTTACATCAGGCAACATGACGTCTCCAATAATCCTGGTTTTGAGTATGGTCCCCTGCATCTTGCATCTTCCCAGATGATGATGCTAAGCTGCTTCAGATCTTCTTTGAAGGGGGCACACCATGTCTTCTTGAGTCTCCCTCTCATGAACCCATTCCATAGCAATCTTGGGTATTCATCCTTCTGGCATTTGGAAAAATGACCTACAAGTTTCACTCATCTTTCGACCACAATCTCCTGCAGGCTGCACAGATTGGCATTCTCGGGACTTCAGAGTTTGTGATTTTGTCCCTGTAAGTGATCATGAATATTCTGCACAGACATTCTACAAATTTGTAGAATGCATTCAACCTCTGAGTAATATTGGCAGTCATTAACCATTCCAATTTCAAAAATATATATTAGTGACAGAGGCAGTATTAATACTGAGTGGTAATATTTATCCCTACTTAACCATGGATGTTTTGTTAGAACAAACTACACTGCAGTAGGTACCATGAAAGAAACTCTTATATTGGCTATATAGTTTGCTCTAATTGAACATTCATGCTTAAGTCAGGATAAATATTCCAATTTCAATATGTATATATATATATATATATATAAACAGTTGCAGCATGGAAGGTGTTTATAAGCCATATAAGAAACACACAAAAACCGTTAGGTTTACTTCAACATTTAAATTTAATTTGCCATAATATTTTCGTCGCTTTGAGACCGCGACCTGTTCAGATAAAATTCTGTGATGCAGCAAGGAATTTTGTCAGTGAACATGTCGCGGTCTCAAAGCAACGAAAATATTTTGGCAAATTAAATTTAAATGTTGAAGTAAACCTAACAGTTTTTGTGTGTTTCTTAAATGGCTTATAAACACCTTCCACGCTGCAACTGTTTTTGTTCCAGCACACGATCTCAGATCAGGTCACTTGCTATGCAAGTACATCTCCGTAAATATATATATATATATATATTTATATATAAAAGATTCAGTTGAATTAGATACTTAAATTGAAGCACCTTGCCAGTTCGGTATAGTCCACACAGCTGCAAGTTATGTGACAAAACGTAGATAAGTAACAAGGATGTACAGGTGTCAATACATTACAGCCATTTCAAGTGGTTCCATTTAATTGATCAATGAAAACATTACATCAATTTGAATGAAACCGCTCTCCTCTATATGATCATCTGCATCTGAAGAGAGCAGTTTCTTTCAAATTGATGCAATGTCTTCATTGATCAATTAAATGGAGCCACTTGAAACAGCTGTAATGTATTGACACCTGTACATCCTTATTACTTATTTACATTCTATATATATATATATATATATATATATATATATATATATAATCATCAATGCATCACACATCTGAAAGAGAAGCACACACTAAAGTATAGAGCAATAATGTATTTATATGTAATTAAGTCTATGTCTGGCCATAGAGTGAACAATGGTTTCACATCCACAAAGGGCTTTGCCCCATGGACTGACGAACTATCCATGGGGCTAAGCCCTTTGTGGATGCAAAACCATCGGTCACTCTGTGACCACACAGACTTAACTACATATAAAAAATATATTTTAATAAAATGCAGCTTTTCTTGCTCATTTTCCACACCATCCTTGCTCAAAACCTATTGCCTTCATTCATTGTAATTAACCCCATTCAATTTTCTTGTCTTCGTCATTACACTTAGCTTCACTTCAATGTCACTTCTGCCAACCAATCTAACTTACACTGACTTCCACAATTATTACAATATTATTATAGCAATTTATAGGCTTAGCATTGAGATTACTGTCAAAGATAGGTGTAGGTGTGGCTGTGTGGTAAGAGGCTTGCTTCCTAACCACATAGTTCTGGGTTCAGTCCTACTGCGTGGCACTATGGGTAAGTGTCTTCTACTATAATCCTGGGTTGACCAAAGCCTTGTGAGTGGACTTGGTAGACAGAAACTGGAAGCCTGTCATGTATGTGTGTGTGTGTGTGTGTGTGTGTGTGTGTGTGTGTGTGTGTGTGTGTGTGTGTGTGTGTCCACCACTACTTGTCAGCCAGTGTTGGTGTGTTTACATCCACATAACATAAGTACAGGGGTCAATTCATTGGACTAAAAATTCTTCAAGGCATCGCCCCAGCATGGTCACAGTCTAATGACTGAAACAAGTAAAAGATAAAAGATAAACGTAATGCTTCCTCACTCACATTGTTTTGAATTAACCACGATTATTTAGTAGCTTCAAGATCTCGAAGATGTAATTGTTTATTTTTATAACGACATTGTAGGGTAGGTGTAAGAAGCTGGATCTGGCCAGTCTGAACATAAAACAGAATATTTTGGCCAGATATGGCCAGTTTAAATGCTAAAGTGTTAAATAAATTAAGGAAATATTGTCCACATGCAACTAGAATAGAAAATCAATGCCTTTTCAAATTTCACTCATTTTATACTGTTTGGTATTTCTCTTGTAGATATTTAAAAGTTATTTCAATAATCCTTTTTTTTTTCCTGCTCATTCTTTATTTTGTTACTTTTCTAAGTTTTAATCTTTCTTTAAAAGTTGGGGAAGGACAATATGCACAACAAGAATGTGTGTGCGTGTGTGTGTGTGTACATGTGTGTGTATATGTGTGTGTATATGTGTGTGTGTGTGTATGAATAAGAAAGAGTGGAAGAAGCAATGGTAACATAACCTTGTACCAATTCTCAGTCAGGATATGTTGCTAATGTATAGGGGGAAAATTATGTTTGTGGAAGTACCCATGTCTGTGTGTGTGTGTGTGTGTGTGTGTGTGTGTGTGTGTGTATCTACAAATGTCTACATACACACATGTGTGGATATGTATGTGTGTGTGTGTAAAAATATACATGTATGTTTATTCCATTGATATATAATAGTTATATAATAAAGCAATAATGTTATTACAGTTTGAAATGTAGCAAAGCTGTTTACATGTAATTTTTAAGGCCAACAATAAACTTGCTTTTTGCTTAATTTGTTTTTTTAATATTTCTTCACAAATTCCACTCAACAGTACCTGGTCCATACAGTAGTAATAAGTCTCAGTAATTATAAGTACTTTGTTACTTAATACAGCTCACTGTCTAGTTAGTATCATTCACTAGTTGATCAGCACCTCTCACAACCTAGCTAGTACCTCTCGTTAGCTACACAACTCCAGCATGAAGAAATTCCAGAAACTGGCAGTTTTCAGCCCTGACAACATTCCATACAGCTCACCTTTGATCATGGTTCATCTGTCTCCATGTCAGAGGAGAATCTTGTAGGATACCCAATATTATATATAAACATAGATTTATACACATTCTTTCACTACATGCATGTATTGAACCCCCCTTATGTTTTTGAACTCATACGTAAACAAACAATGCAGAGAATTGTGCGTGTGTGTGTGTGTGTGTGTGTGCGTGTGTGCGTGTGCGTGTGTCAATGGTGCTGAGGTCTCTTCCTGGAGACAACAGATAACTATGTACTCCCACTCATCTCAGTCATGGTTGGGTCGTTGACAACTAAACCAGCTCCCCTTTTGGTTCAGCTTGCTGGATCTTGAAAAGGAGGGTGTGAGGGCACCCATCAAAACTAAAAGCAAGATCTGTTCGAACAAGGGCACAGGAGTGCTGTCCTTATCCCTTACCACACCAAACTAAGACCCCAATGGTAGATCAAGCAGAGGAAGCTAGATCTCCAAACTCAACAATTGATCCTTGTGGAAGAGGGCAATGCCAAATGGACTGGCTAGAAAGGAACAGCTCTGGTGACATTGGAGCTAGTGGCATTCCATTACTACCCATCTTCTAGACCTTGCATGTCATTCCAGGTGGTGCTGCAGCAGAAGGATTTGGGGTCATAGTGCATGGGAACCCCTTGGCAAGGAGATCTCCAACCTAAACAAACTCATGCCATTGGCAGGTTTCTTTTTGATCCAACTCTACACCACCACCTTTTTTTCTACAAAAGCCCAATGGAAATGGGATAAGGATGGTGGGAGCAGGTTTTGGTAAAACTAGTCCACACCTGCACATTGATGGCAGATGCAAGATGGTCGCCTTCCTGGGACCTGGTAACAACCCAGGGTCTCACTCGGTCCAACATCTGTGACTGGGCATTTGGGAACACCGCTGCCTCACACTGAATGGGAAAGGCCCTAGATATATATATATATATAAATAGGTATTTCGGTGTATATATAAGTGGATGCTTTTGTGTATATGCATATGTATGTGTGTGTGTGTGTGGATGCGTATACATATATATATATATATATATATATATATATATATATATATATATATATATAAAAACACACATTCACGCAGAGTATAGATTTCATAAAATCTGAGACTGGAAAAATTTATAAACAAATTTTACTGATAATGTGTGTGTGTGTGTGTGTGTGTGTGTGTGTGTGTGTGTGTGTGTGTGTGTGTGTGCGTGCGTGCGTGCGTGTGTGCGCGCGCGCGTGTATATGCACCAAAGTCCATGTAGATGTGTGTGTATATGTGTAGATGCACGTGCATGAATGCACATCTAAGTGCTTTAGTTTTTCTCTTCCTCTTTTAGAGGAAGGGCTGTGCCAAAAGCTTACGATATGCGAACTGATATTATGACTATATTGATCATGGTGATGGTGGTGGTGGTGGTGGTGGTGGTGGTAATGATAATGTTGGCATGTGAGAGATGGTGATGGTAGTGGTGGTAGTGGTGAGGAGTACAGCAAAAGTGATGGTGATTATGGCTTTGGTGATGGTAATGGTTTCGGTGATGGTGATGGCAACAAAAGCCATGGTGAGGGTGGTGGTGATGACAGTAGCTCTAGCAGTGATATGTAACGGACGGGATGGAGTGGAGGTGAGTCAAACTCAGTGCATTTAGTGTTTAATTTGCTGAAGGTTAGTAACTAGAAGTGAGGACCATGTGAAGAAGGGGTGAAGTTTAAAGAGAGAGAAGCATGTGTTTTTATAAGGTGAAGTGAGAGAGAGAAAATAAGGGCGGGGAAGATGTGTAAAGTCAAGTAAAGTGACAGCTTTTCATAAGGACGTTGGATGTGGTGGAGTCAGTAAGTTCAAAAGATGTTAATGTTGTTTTAATATCTGTGCATGCTCCACAAAGTGTGTGTGTTTGCATGCATGCACACACACAAGTATGTTTTGTCAACAAGAAAGAGATAGACAGATAATACACACACACACACATATATGTATATATATATCATTTAATAAACACAGGATTTAAATATGAGTGACTATAAGTTTCATGCTCTGATAGTACAGTAATCAAATGAACTTGCAAGCATGCCATGTACTATCCTGCGATCTTTTTAGCTATTTTGAGCCTCAAAGATTGCAGGATAATGCACAGCACACTTACAAGCTCTTCTGACTATTGTACTATCAGATCAGAGCATAAGACTTATAGAAGCTTAGATTTGAATCATGTGTTTATTAAATTACCATTAGCTCTCACTGGATGGAGTACTTTTTTTATTTATTCCACCAAGAACAGAACAGCAGACATATATATATACAGGCGTAAGAGTGGCTGTGTGGTAAGTAGCTAGCTTACCAACCACATGGTCCCGGGTTCAGTCCCACTGCGTGGCATCTTGGGCAAGTGTCTTCTACTATAGGCTCGGGCCGACCAAAGCCTTGTGAGTGGATTTGGTAGACGGAAACTGAAAGAAGCCCGTCGTATATATGTATATATATATATGTATGTGTGTGTGTGTTTGTATGTGTGTGTTTGTCCCCCCAACATCGCTTGACAACCGACGCTGGTGTGTTTCTGTCTCCGTAACTTAGCGGTTCGGCAAAAGAGATTGATAGAATAAGTACTAGGCTTCTAAAGAATAAGTCCTGGGGTCGGTTTGCTTGACTAAAAGGCGGTGCTCCAGCATGGCCGCAGTCAAAGGACTGAAACAAGTAAAAGAGTAAAAGAGTATATATATATGGAGAGACCCCCTTCAGTCACGAATGACCATGGATTGCACCTAGAAAGTGACCCTCCAAAGCACAAGTCCGGGCAAGATTGTTTATGGAAGACCAGCAGTCACCCATGCATACCAGCCTCCCCTCTCCAAGCCACTGATGTTATCCAAGGGAAAGGCAAAGGCTGACACAGCTTGGCACCAGTGATGTCACAACTCATTTCTACAGCTGAGTGAACTGGAGCAACATGAAATAAAGTGTCTTGCTCAAGAACATAACACACAGCCTGGTCCGGGATTCACACTCACAACCTCACAGTCATAAGATTGACGCTCTAACCACTGCACCCTGCACCTTCATATATATATATATATATATATGTATATATATATATATATATATATATATATATATATATATATATTAATATTTAACAGGAAAAACAGAGTGACTCAAGGGCTGAAAGTTTTGGGTATTAACACTTATCAAAGTGGTTGAAGATCAAAGGGTTGTAAATTAATATACTGGTGGTTATAATATTTCCCTGGATAGTTCTGGAACAAATTATAAAACAATTACAATGTCACATGAAGAATCCATATTTTTCAACTATTTGAAAAATATGAATTATCCACATGACATTATAATAGTTTTTATAATATAAAGTAGAAAGGATTACTACATAAAGCATTTAGCCACATGGTGTAATACAATTAATTCACTTCCCCAGCATTCATAGCAAAAAATACAAAGCTCAGTGGCATGCTTGTCCTAATACATTCCAGCTATGAAAATTACATTCAACATCACTGGCAGGGCAGAATAGAGGGTGACAAAGTGTTTAGTAGGATGGTGTCAATAAGCGATAGATGAAAGGTTGATGCAAAGAGGTTTTTGGAGGCCATTCTCCCTTCATACATATTCAAGCAGACACACATACACCCTCATATATATACATGCACATACAAAGTAGAGAGAAGAAAATTAAATAACCCCAAGGCGATGAAGGCTCAAATGATAACAAAAATAATAATGGCAGTAATTAATAAATACAGTAGAAATAATGAGTAGCAGATATCAGGAAGTGAAGCAAGACAATATGTTGATGTCTATGACAAGTTTATGCTATCAATTTCAAACGTCCCCTTAGGGTAGCCTTTGCTTGTGGTATAAATATTTTTTTAATCCCCAGGTGGCAGCAGGAAGTATATCACACACACACATCCATACACACATCCTCCTGCATGCGTGTGCACACACACACACACACACACACACACACACATCTGGAACCACATGTAAAATCATCTACACACAGACATACACACATGCAAGCCAATGCACCCATATGCATATCAAACATGCACTCGTACACAAATACCCATTCTGCCATTATAACCATACGATGACCAGCCATGCATTCAAACAATTTGGACCCTGTAAGACCATCATGAATGTGTATATGTTTGTTTGTTTGTTTTCACAAATGCAACAGTAAAATATACAAGCAGGAGTGGTAAGTAGCTTGCTTACCAACCACATGGTTGTGGGTTCAGTCCCACTGTGTGACACCTTGGGCAAGTGTCTTCTACTATAGCCTCGGGCCGACCAAAGCCTTGTGAGTGGATTTGGTAGACGGAAACTGAAAGAAGCGCGTCGTATATATGTATATATATATATGACTGGTGTAGCAGTATCATAATCAACTGCTACAAAGGTAAAGGTGACGCTTTAGATACAAATAATTACAGAGGCATCAAGCTGTTAGATCAGGTTATGAAAGTTACAGAGAGGGTCTAGCCCAACTAATTAGGGAGCGAATCAATTTAGATGAGATGCAGTTTGGGTTTGTGCCAGGTAAAAGCACTACTGATGCCTTATTTCTAGTAAGATAGCTGCAGGAGAAATACCTAGCCAAGGATAAACCTCTGTACCTGGCTTTCGTTGACATGGAGAAAGCCTTTGACAGGGTCCCCCGATCCCTTATCTGGTGGTCAATGAGGAAACTTGGGATAGAAGAATGGTTAGTGAGAGCTGTGTGAGCCATGTACAGAGATGCTGCCAGTAAGGTGAGGGTTGGAAATGAGTACAGCAATGAATTCCGGGTACAGGTAGGGGTCCACCAAGGTTCCGTCCTCAGCCCCCTCTTATTTATCATAGTCCTCCAGGCAATCACAGAGGAGTTCAAGACAGGTTGCCCCTGGGAGCTCCTCTATGCTGATGACCTTGCCCTAATTGCGGAGTCACTATCAGAACTAGAGAAGTTTCAGGTGTGGAAGCAAGGTCTAGAATTGAAGGGCCTTAGAGTCAACCTAGCTAAAACCAAAATCCTAATAAGTAGGAAGGTAGATAAAACACAAACCCCTTCATGTAGATGGCCCTGCTCATTATGTTGAAAAGGAGTAGGTAGTAACTCTATAAGATGTACCCGGTGCAAGCTATGGGCACATAAGAGGTGCAGCAACATCAAAGGCAGGTTAACTAGCAAGTTAGTTTTTGTTTGTGGCAGATGTTCAGGTGCAATAAAGACTGTAAACAAACAGGAAACAACTTCTATCTCATTCCAGGATGAAAAACTAGAGGTAGTCGATAGCTTCCGCTATCTGGGCGACCAAGTTAGTAGTGGGGGTGGGTGCGCTGAAAGTGTAGCTGCTAGAATAAGAATAGCCTGGGCAAAGTTTAGAGAGCTCTTACCCCTGCTGGTGACAAAGGGACTCTCACTCAGAGTAAAAGGTAGACTGTATGACGCATGTGTACGAACAGCCATGCTACATGGCAGTGAAACATGGGCTGTAACTGCTGAGGACATACGTAAGCTCGCAAGGAATGAAGCCAGTATGCTCCGTTGGATGTGTAATGTCAATGTGAATACCCGTCAGAGTGTAAGTATCTTGAGAGAAAAGCTGAACATTAGAAGCATCAGTTGTGGTGTGCAAGAGAGACGATTGCGCTGGTATGGACATGTGGTGAGAATGGATGAGGATAGCTGTGTGAAAAAGTGCCACACCCTAACAGTTGAGGGAACCCGTGGAAGAGGTAGGCCCAGGAAGACCTGGGCTGAGGTGGTGAGGCAAGACCTTTGTACATTGGGCCTCACCGAGGCGATGACTACTGACCGAGACCTTTGGAAATGGGCTGTGCGTGAGAAGACCAGGCAAGCCAAGTAAGATCGTTGCCAGTGCCCCTGGACTGGCTCTTGTGCGGGTGGCACATAAGATGCACCATTTTGAGCGTGGCCGTTGCCGTTGCCAGTACCGCCTGACTGGCTTCCGTAGGATTTTCGAGTGAGATCGTTGCCAGTGCCCCTGGACTGGCTTGTGCGGGTGGCACATAAAAGACACCATTTCGAGCGTGGCCGTTGCCAGTATCGCCTGACTGGCCTTCGTGCAGGTGACACGTAAAAGCACCTACTACACTCTCTGAGTGGTTGGCGTTAGGAAGGGAATCCGGCTGTAGAAACTCTGCCAAATTTAGATTGGAGCCTGGTGTTGCCATCCGGTTTCACCAGTCCTCAGTCAAGTCGTCCAACCCATGCTAGCATGGAAAGCGGACGTTAAACGATGATGATGATGATGATGATATAGATATATATATATATATATATATATGTGTGTGTGTGTGCGTGTGTGTATGTGTGTTTGTGTGTCCGTGTTCGTCCCCCCACCATCGCTTGACAACCAATGCTGGTGTGTTTACGTCCCCATAAATTAGCGGTTCGGCAAAAAGAGACCGATAGAATAAGTACTAGGCTTACAAAGAATAAGTCCTGAGGTCGATTTTCTCGACTAAAGGCGGTGCTCCAGCATGGCCGCAGTCAAATGACTGAAACAAGTAAAAGAGTAAAGAGTAAGTGCTTTATATAGGTCAATAAAGCTCTGCAAGTTTATAAAGTTGTGGCTAAAAGTTTCGAACATTTTTTTAGAAATCAAAATTGTTATGCCCAAGTACAATTTGATTCAAATGTATACAACATAGAGATACACTTACCTTAATAACTGATGCAATGGTACAATATCTTCTATTCGAACCATTGGATCAGTTATTAGGTAAGCGTATTTCTACTTACCTATATATCTCTACTTTGTATATATTTGAATCGAATGGTACTTGAGCCTAACAATTTTGATTTAAAAAATCTTTTTTAAATGTTCCAAACTTTTGGCCATGACTGTAGATGTATTTCATCCACAGTCATAGGATATACAAACTGCATTACACATACAGGTGTAGTGATACATGAGCCCAATATTGTTACTTTGGGCATTGTTGTTGTCGGTACTCCGTCGCTTACGACGTTGAGGGTTTCAGTTGATCCGATCAACGGAACAGTCTGCTTGTGAAATTAACGTGCAAGTAGCTGAGTACTCCACAGACACGTGTACCCTTAACGTAGTTCTCGGAGATATTCAGCGTGACACAGTGTGACAAGGCTGACCCTTTGAATTACAGGCACAACAGAAACAGGAAGTAAGAGTGAAAGAAAGTTGTGGTGAAAGAGTACAGCAGGGCTTGCCACCATCCCCTGCCGGAGCCTCGTGGAGCTTTAGGTGTTTTCTCTCAATAAACACTCTCAACGCCCGGTCTGGGAATCGAAACCGCGATCCTATGACCGCGAGTCCGTTGCCCTAACCACTGGGCCATTGCGCCTCCACACTTTGAACATTATATACTCTTGATCAGTCAATATTCAGGCCAGATGGTGCATCAAGTTATTTATTACGATGCACCACATTGTTTCTATTAGTAGTCAAGTCAGGACAGAAAAATCATGTAATTAGTACCATATAACAAAGTACTACCAGTTTCATGGTGGGGTGGCCAGTGACTAAACCAGCTCCCTCACTTCGTTTTCCAGGCGAGGAGGGTGTTGTGGACACTCTGCAGGACTAAAAACAAGACTTGTCAAGGATGAATGGACTCACTGTGAGCCAATAGCTAATGGCCATCCAATGCAAGTTGTCTCATAAAAACATCCCAGACATGGGCTGGCAAATCATG